>NW_025576222.1:0-47500 GCF_905147105.1 Pieris brassicae
TTATACTGTTAATAAATGCGTTTTTTCAAAAGATTGACTGTTATTGGCTTTGGATTAGTGAAACTGTTTATAAATCTCTTTCGTTTATCTATTTCTCTTGGTTTTACGAAAATACTGTTAATAAATGCGTTTTTTCAAAAGATTAACTGTTATTGGCTTTGGATTAGTGAAACTGTTTATAAATCTCTTTCGTTTATCTATTTCTCTTGGTTTTACGAAAATACTGTTAATAAATGCGTTTTTTCAAAAGATTAACTGTTATTGGCTTTGGATTAGTGAAACTGTTTATAAATAGTGTTAGTTTATGTATTTCTCCTTGGTTTTACGAAATAACTGTTAATAAATGCGTTTTTTCAAAAGATTAACTGTTATTGGCTTTGGATTAGTGAAACTGTTTATAAATAGTGTTAGTTTATCTATTTCTCTTGGTTTTACGGAAATACTGTTAATAAATGCGTTTTTTCAAAAGATTAACTGTTATTGGCTTTGGATTAGTGAAACTGTTTATAAATCTCTTTCGTTTATCTATTTCTCTTAGTTTTACGAAAATACTGTTAATAAATGCGTTTTTTCAAAAGATTAACTGTTATTGGCTTTGGATTAGTGAAACTGTTTATAAATCTCTTTCGTTTATCTATTTCTCTTGGTTTTACGGAAATACTGTTAATAAATGCGTTTTTTCAAAAGATTAACTGTTATTGGCTTTGGATTAGTGAAACTGTTTATAAATCTCTTTCGTTTATCTATTTCTCCTTGATTTTATGAAAATACTGTTAATAAATGCGTTTTTTCAAAATATTAACTGTTATTGGCTTTGGATTAGTGAAACTGTTTATAAATCTCTTTCGTTTATCTATTTCTCTTGGTTTTACGGAAATACTGTTAATAAATGCGTTTTTTCAAAAGATTAACTGTTATTGGCTTTGGATTAGTGAAACTGTTTATAAATCTCTTTCGTTTATCTATTTCTCTTGGTTTTACGAAAATACTGTTAATAAATGCGTTTTTTCAAAAGATTGACTGTTATTGGCTTTGGATTAGTGAAACTGTTTATAAATCTCTTTCGTTTATCTATTTCTCTTGGTTTTACGGAAATACTGTTAATAAATGCGTTTTTTCAAAAGATTAACTGTTATTGGCTTTGGATTAGTGAAACTGTTTATAAATCTCTTTCGTTTATCTATTTCTCCTTGATTTTATGAAAATACTGTTAATAAATGCGTTTTTTCAAAATATTAACTGTTATTGGCTTTGGATTAGTGAAACTGTTTATAAATCTCTTTCGTTTATCTATTTCTCTTGGTTTTACGGAAATACTGTTAATAAATGCGTTTTTTCAAAAGATTAACTGTTATTGGCTTTGGATTAGTGAAACTGTTTATAAATCTCTTTCGTTTATCTATTTCTCTTGGTTTTACGAAAATACTGTTAATAAATGCGTTTTTTCAAAAGATTGACTGTTATTGGCTTTGGATTAGTGAAACTGTTTATAAATCTCTTTCGTTTATCTATTTCTCTTGGTTTTACGAAAATACTGTTAATAAATGCGTTTTTTCAAAAGATTAACTGTTATTGGCTTTGGATTAGTGAAACTGTTTATAAATCTCTTTCGTTTATCTATTTCTCTTGGTTTTACGAAAAATACTGTTAATAAATGCGTTTTTTCAAAAGATTAACTGTTATTGGCTTTGGATTAGTGAAACTGTTTATAAATAGTGTTAGTTTATGTATTTCTCCTTGGTTTTACGAAATTACTGTTAATAAATGCGTTTTTTCAAAAGATTAACTGTTATTGGCTTTGGATTAGTGAAACTGTTTATAAATAGTGTTAGTTTATCTATTTTCTCTTGGTTTTACGGAAATACTGTTAATAAATGCGTTTTTTAAAAAGATTAACTGTTATTGGCTTTGGATTAGTGAAACTGTTTATAAATCTCTTTCGTTTATCTATTTCTCTTAGTTTTACGAAAATACTGTTAATAAATGCGTTTTTTCAAAAGATTAACTGTTATTGGCTTTGGATTAGTGAAACTGTTTATAAATCTCTTTCGTTTATCTATTTCTCTTGGTTTTACGGAAATACTGTTAATAAATGCGTTTTTTCAAAAGATTAACTGTTATTGGCTTTGGATTAGTGAAACTGTTTATAAATCTCTTTCGTTTATCTATTTCTCTTGGTTTTACGAAAATACTGTTAATAAATGCGTTTTTTTCAAAAGATTGACTGTTATTGGCTTTGGATTAGTGAAACTGTTTATAATTCTCTTTCGTTTATCTATTTCTCTTGGTTTTACGAAAATACTGTTAATAAATGCGTTTTTTCAAAATATTAACTGTTATTGGCTTTGGATTAGTGAAACTGTTTATAAATCTCTTTCGTTTATCTATTTCTCTTGGTTTTACCGAAATACTGTTAATAAATGCGTTTTTTCAAAAGATTAACTGTTATGGCTTTGGATTAGTTAAACTGTTTATAAATCTTTTTCGTTTATCTATTTCTCTTGGTTTTACGGAAATACTGTTAATAAATGCGTTTTTTCAAAAGATTAACTGTTATTGGCTTTGGATTAGTGAAACTGTTTAAAAATCTCTTTCGTTTATCTATTTCTCTTGGTTTTACGAAAATACTGTTAATAAATGCGTTTTTTCAAAAGATTAACTGTTATTGGCTTTGGATTAGTGAAACTGTTTATAAATCTCTTTCGTTTATCTATTTCTCTTGGTTTTACGAAAATACTGTTAATAAATGCGTTTTTTTCAAAAGATTGACTGTTATTGGCTTTGGATTAGTGAAACTGTTTATAAATCTCTTTCGTTTATCTATTTCTCTTGGTTTTACGAAAATACTGTTAATAAATGCGTTTTTTCAAAAGATTAACTGTTATTGGCTTTGGATTAGTAAAACTGTTTATAAATCTCTTTCGTTTATCTATTTCTCTTGGTTTTACGGAAATACTGTTAATAAATGCGTTTTTTCAAAAGATTAACTGTTATTGGCTTTGGATTAGTGAAACTGTTTATAAATCTCTTTCGTTTATCTATTTCTCCTTGATTTTATGAAAATACTGTTAATAAATGCGTTTTTTCAAAATATTAACTGTTATTGGCTTTGGATTAGTGAAACTGTTTATAAATCTCTTTCGTTTATCTATTTCTCTTGGTTTTACGGAAATACTGTTAATAAATGCGTTTTTTCAAAAGATTAACTGTTATTGGCTTTGGATTAGTGAAACTGTTTATAAATCTCTTTCGTTTATCTATTTCTCTTGGTTTTACGAAAATACTGTTAATAAATGCGTTTTTTCAAAAGATTAACTGTTATTGGCTTTGGATTAGTGAAACTGTTTAAAAATCTCTTTCGTTTATCTATTTCTCTTGGTTTTACGAAAATACTGTTAATAAATGCGTTTTTTCAAAAGATTAACTGTTATTGGCTTTGGATTAGTGAAACTGTTTATAAATCTCTTTCGTTTATCTATTTCTCTTGGTTTTACGAAAATACTGTTAATAAATGCGTTTTTTCAAAAGATTGACTGTTATTGGCTTTGGATTAGTGAAACTGTTTATAAATAGTGTTAGTTTATCTATTTCTCTTGGTTTTACGGAAATACTGTTAATAAATGCGTTTTTTAAAAAGATTAACTGTTATTGGCTTTGGATTAGTGAAACTGTTTATAAATCTCTTTCGTTTATCTATTTCTCTTGGTTTTACGAAAATACTGTTAATAAATGCGTTTTTTCAAAAGATTAACTGTTATTGGCTTTGGATTAGTGAAACTGTTTATAAATCTCTTTCGTTTATCTATTTCTCTTGGTTTTACGGAAATACTGTTAATAAATGCGTTTTTTCAAAAGATTAACTGTTATTGGCTTTGGATTAGTGAAACTGTTTATAAATCTCTTTCGTTTATCTATTTCTCTTGGTTTTACGAAAATACTGTTAATAAATGCGTTTTTTCAAAAGATTAACTGTTATTGCCTTTGGATTAGTGAAACTGTTTATAAATCTCTTTCGTTTATCTATTTCTCTTGGTTTTAAGAAAATACTGTTAATAAATGCGTTTTTTTCAAAAGATTGACTGTTATTGGCTTTGGATTAGTAAAACTGTTTATAAATCTCTTTCGTTTATCTATTTCTCTTGGTTTTACGGAAATACTGTTAATAAATGCGTTTTTTCAAAAGATTAACTGTTATTGGCTTTGGATTAGTGAAACTGTTTATAAATCTCTTTCGTTTATCTATTTCTCCTTGATTTTATGAAAATACTGTTAATAAATGCGTTTTTTCAAAATATTAACTGTTATTGGCTTTGGATTAGTGAAACTGTTTATAAATCTCTTTCGTTTATCTATTTCTCTTGGTTTTACGGAAATACTGTTAATAAATGCGTTTTTTCAAAAGATTAACTGTTATTGGCTTTGGATTAGTGAAACTGTTTATAAATCTCTTTCGTTTATCTATTTCTCTTGGTTTTACGAAAATACTGTTAATAAATGCGTTTTTTCAAAAGATTGACTGTTATTGGCTTTGGATTAGTGAAACTGTTTATAAATCTCTTTCGTTTATCTATTTCTCTTGGTTTTACGAAAATACTGTTAATAAATGCGTTTTTTCAAAAGATTAACTGTTATTGGCTTTGGATTAGTGAAACTGTTTATAAATCTCTTTCGTTTATCTATTTCTCTTGGTTTTACGAAAATACTGTTAATAAATGCGTTTTTTCAAAAGATTAACTGTTATTGGCTTTGGATTAGTGAAACTGTTTATAAATAGTGTTAGTTTATGTATTTCTCCTTGGTTTTACGAAATAACTGTTAATAAATGCGTTTTTTCAAAAGATTAACTGTTATTGGCTTTGGATTAGTGAAACTGTTTATAAATAGTGTTAGTTTATCTATTTCTCTTGGTTTTACGGAAATACTGTTAATAAATGCGTTTTTTCAAAAGATTAACTGTTATTGGCTTTGGATTAGTGAAACTGTTTATAAATCTCTTTCGTTTATCTATTTCTCTTAGTTTTACGAAAATACTGTTAATAAATGCGTTTTTTCAAAAGATTAACTGTTATTGGCTTTGGATTAGTGAAACTGTTTATAAATCTCTTTCGTTTATCTATTTCTCTTGGTTTTACGGAAATACTGTTAATAAATGCGTTTTTTCAAAAGATTAACTGTTATTGGCTTTGGATTAGTGAAACTGTTTATAAATCTCTTTCGTTTATCTATTTCTCTTGGTTTTACGAAAATACTGTTAATAAATGCGTTTTTTCAAAAGATTAACTGTTATTGGCTTTGGATTAGTGAAACTGTTTAAAAATCTCTTTCGTTTATCTATTTCTCTTGGTTTTACGAAAATACTGTTAATAAATGCGTTTTTTCAAAAGATTAACTGTTATTGGCTTTGGATTAGTGAAACTGTTTATAAATCTCTTTCGTTTATCTATTTCTCTTGGTTTTACGGAAATACTGTTAATAAATGCGTTTTTTCAAAAGATTAACTGTTATTGGCTTTGGATTAGTGAAACTGTTTATAAATCTCTTTCGTTTATCTATTTCTCTTGGTTTTACGAAAATACTGTTAATAAATGCGTTTTTTCAAAAGATTAACTGTTATTGGCTTTGGATTAGTGAAACTGTTTAAAAATCTCTTTCGTTTATCTATTTCTCTTGGTTTTACGAAAATACTGTTAATAAATGCGTTTTTTCAAAAGATTAACTGTTATTGGCTTTGGATTAGTGAAACTGTTTATAAATAGTGTTAGTTTATCTATTTCTCTTGGTTTTACGGAAATACTGTTAATAAATGCGTTTTTTAAAAAGATTAACTGTTATTGGCTTTGGATTAGTGAAACTGTTTATAAATCTCTTTCGTTTATCTATTTCTCTTGGTTTTACGAAAATACTGTTAATAAATGCGTTTTTTCAAAAGATTAACTGTTATTGGCTTTGGATTAGTGAAACTGTTTATAAATCTCTTTCGTTTATCTATTTCTCTTGGTTTTACGGAAATACTGTTAATAAATGCGTTTTTTCAAAAGATTAACTGTTATTGGCTTTGGATTAGTGAAACTGTTTATAAATCTCTTTCGTTTATCTATTTCTCTTGGTTTTACGAAAATACTGTTAATAAATGCGTTTTTTCAAAAGATTAACTGTTATTGCCTTTGGATTAGTGAAACTGTTTATAAATCTCTTTCGTTTATCTATTTCTCTTGGTTTTACGAAAATACTGTTAATAAATGCGTTTTTTCAAAAGATTGACTGTTATTGGCTTTGGATTAGTGAAACTGTTTATAAATCTCTTTCGTTTATCTATTTCTCTTGGTTTTACGGAAATACTGTTAATAAATGCGTTTTTTCAAAAGATTAACTGTTATTGGCTTTGGATTAGTGAAACTGTTTATAAATCTCTTTCGTTTATCTATTTCTCTTGGTTTTACGAAAATACTGTTAATAAATGCGTTTTTTCAAAAGATTAACTGTTATTGGCTTTGGATTAGTGAAATTGTTTATAAATCTCTTTCGTTTATCTATTTCTCTTGGTTTTACGGAAATACTGTTAATAAATGCGTTTTTTCAAAAGATTAACTGTTATTGGCTTTGGATTAGTGAAACTGTTTATAAATCTCTTTCGTTTATCTATTTCTCTTGGTTTTACGGAAATACTGTTAATAAATGCGTTTTTTCAAAAGATTAACTGTTATTGGCTTTGGATTAGTGAAACTGTTTATAAATCTCTTTCGTTTATCTATTTCTCTTGGTTTTACGAAAATACTGTTAATAAATGCGTTTTTTCAAAAGATTAACTGTTATTGGCTTTGGATTAGTGAAACTGTTTAAAAATCTCTTTCGTTTATCTATTTCTCTTGGTTTTACGAAAATACTGTTAATAAATGCGTTTTTTCAAAAGATTAACTGTTATTGGCTTTGGATTAGTGAAACTGTTTAAAAATCTCTTTCGTTTATCTATTTCTCTTGGTTTTACGAAAATACTGTTAATAAATGCGTTTTTTCAAAAGATTAACTGTTATTGGCTTTGGATTAGTGAAACTGTTTATAAATCTCTTTCGTTTATCTATTTCTCTTGGTTTTACGGAAATACTGTTAATAAATGCGTTTTTTCAAAAGATTAACTGTTATTGGCTTTGGATTAGTGAAACTGTTTATAAATCTCTTTCGTTTATCTATTTCTCTTGGTTTTACGAAAATACTGTTAATAAATGCGTTTTTTCAAAAGATTAACTGTTATTGGCTTTGGATTAGTGAAACTGTTTAAAAATCTCTTTCGTTTATCTATTTCTCTTGGTTTTACGAAAATACTGTTAATAAATGCGTTTTTTCAAAAGATTGACTGTTATTGGCTTTGGATTAGTGAAACTGTTTATAAATAGTGTTAGTTTATCTATTTCTCTTGGTTTTACGGAAATACTGTTAATAAATGCGTTTTTTAAAAAGATTAACTGTTATTGGCTTTGGATTAGTGAAACTGTTTATAAATCTCTTTCGTTTATCTATTTCTCTTGGTTTTACGAAAATACTGTTAATAAATGCGTTTTTTCAAAAGATTAACTGTTATTGGCTTTGGATTAGTGAAACTGTTTATAAATCTCTTTCGTTTATCTATTTCTCTTGGTTTTACGGAAATACTGTTAATAAATGCGTTTTTTCAAAAGATTAACTGTTATTGGCTTTGGATTAGTGAAACTGTTTATAAATCTCTTTCGTTTATCTATTTCTCTTGGTTTTACGAAAATACTGTTAATAAATGCGTTTTTTCAAAAGATTAACTGTTATTGCCTTTGGATTAGTGAAACTGTTTATAAATCTCTTTCGTTTATCTATTTCTCTTGGTTTTACGAAAATACTGTTAATAAATGCGTTTTTTCAAAAGATTGACTGTTATTGGCTTTGGATTAGTGAAACTGTTTATAAATCTCTTTCGTTTATCTATTTCTCTTGGTTTTACGGAAATACTGTTAATAAATGCGTTTTTTCAAAAGATTAACTGTTATTGGCTTTGGATTAGTGAAACTGTTTATAAATCTCTTTCGTTTATCTATTTCTCTTGGTTTTACGAAAATACTGTTAATAAATGCGTTTTTTCAAAAGATTAACTGTTATTGGCTTTGGATTAGTGAAATTGTTTATAAATCTCTTTCGTTTATCTATTTCTCTTGGTTTTACGAAAATACTGTTAATAAATGCGTTTTTTCAAAAGATTGACTGTTATTGGCTTTGGATTAGTGAAACTGTTTATAAATAGTGTTAGTTTATCTATTTCTCTTGGTTTTACGGAAATACTGTTAATAAATGCGTTTTTTAAAAAGATTAACTGTTATTGGCTTTGGATTAGTGAAACTGTTTATAAATCTCTTTCGTTTATCTATTTCTCTTAGTTTTACGAAAATACTGTTAATAAATGCGTTTTTTCAAAAGATTAACTGTTATTGGCTTTGGATTAGTGAAACTGTTTATAAATCTCTTTCGTTTATCTATTTCTCTTGGTTTTACGGAAATACTGTTAATAAATGCGTTTTTTCAAAAGATTAACTGTTATTGGCTTTGGATTAGTGAAACTGTTTATAAATCTCTTTCGTTTATCTATTTCTCTTGGTTTTACGAAAATACTGTTAATAAATGCGTTTTTTCAAAAGATTAACTGTTATTGGCTTTGGATTAGTGAAACTGTTTAAAAATCTCTTTCGTTTATCTATTTCTCTTGGTTTTACGAAAATACTGTTAATAAATGCGTTTTTTCAAAAGATTAACTGTTATTGGCTTTGGATTAGTGAAACTGTTTATAAATCTCTTTCGTTTATCTATTTCTCTTGGTTTTACGGAAATACTGTTAATAAATGCGTTTTTTCAAAAGATTAACTGTTATTGGCTTTGGATTAGTGAAACTGTTTATAAATCTCTTTCGTTTATCTATTTCTCTTAGTTTTACGAAAATACTGTTAATAAATGCGTTTTTTCAAAAGATTAACTGTTATTGGCTTTGGATTAGTGAAACTGTTTATAAATCTCTTTCGTTTATCTATTTCTCTTGGTTTTACGGAAATACTGTTAATAAATGCGTTTTTTCAAAAGATTAACTGTTATTGGCTTTGGATTAGTGAAACTGTTTATAAATCTCTTTCGTTTATCTATTTCTCTTGGTTTTACGAAAATACTGTTAATAAATGCGTTTTTTCAACTGTTTATAAATTTTCAGTTTCACTAATCCAAAGCCAATAACAGTTAATCTTTTGAAAAAACGCATTTATTAACAGTATTTTCGTAAAACCAAGAGAATTAGATAAACGAAAGAAATTTATAAACAGTTTAACTAATCCAAAGCCAATAACAGTTAATCTTTTGAAAAAACGCATTTATTAACAGTATTTTGTTAGGTTAGGTTAGGTTAGGTTAGGTTAGGTTAGGTTTTTTTATTTTTTATTTTATAAAACACCTAATAGGCCTACCTTCCCCGGCTACTTTATCGCCGGGGGCGTTGACTAAGCTAAACTTCCCTCTTTTCTGTCATCCATCCTCACAATAATTTACACACAACTCAATTTTTATTAGGATTTAAATACAGATTTATCACAGACTTTGCTTAACCTACTTATATCTAATTTCTTACTCTAATGTCTTGCAGTCCTTTCTATGGCGAGAAGTTGCCCGCGAGGCGGGCGGATTTCACTTGTCCGTGAGTATTCTCATAATACCCATTAGCAAGTGGGCGCCGGCCGCCTCGCGGTCCCCGCCCTGGCTTTACTTTTATTGAACCTGACTGTTCGTCTAGTAATTTTTTGGCAAAAAGCCTCCAGGTGCGTCCTGTGACAAGCTAGCATGTCGGGCAGTCCCTGGAGACTAAGCGACATGCCAGTCATTTGTTCCAGGTCGCACCTGGAGGAGGCAAAAATCGGGCACTCCGTTAGTAGGTGAGGGATGGTTTGTTCCACCCCTCTGTCGCATTCGCATTCTGGCGATTCTTTCAGTTTGAAACGACACAGGTACCCAGCAAAGGGCCCATGGCCTGTGAGTACCTGTGTCATTTCAGGACTGAATCTTCTTTCTCTTATATTTTTGTGTGCCTCAGTGATGTTGTTTAAGAACAGTTTCGTTATTTCTCCGTTTACTCCCTCTCTGTACCGCCGATCCCACTCTTCTAGCGTCTTTCTTCTCACTTCCTTCTTGATGTGCGATAGGGGGTACTCCACGTGGGCTGCTTTGACTTTTGAGGTATCCGCTGCGGCCCTCGCGAGTTCGTCCGCCCTCTCATTCCCCTCTGTGCCGACGTGCGCCTTCACCCAGTGGAGTTTTATATTTTGGCCGTTTCTTCGGCTCTCCACTAGGTGTCGGCGGATCTCGACGACTCGGGGATTTCGAGAGCGTCCGCCCGCGATGGCCTCGAGCGAGGACCTCGAGTCGCTGCAGATGTTCACGTTAGTACCCCCCATCGCCGCCTCCCCTATTGCACCAACGAGAGCTGCCAGCTCTGCTTGATAGACGATGCAGTAGGGGGCCATCTTTATCTTTTTCCATTTAATCTCTTTGCCATTCTCCCATTTTGTCCAGGCGGCTCCCACTCCTCGCTCCGTCTTGCTTCCGTCCGTATATATAGATATGGTTGTGTCATCATTTTGTAATTGGCCGGGGTCATTGGTGATGGCGAAGCTTATCTCCGGTTTTTCCGCGGGATGGGGTTCTTCTATTGCAGGTACGGCTCGCTCAATCCGGTCTCCTTCGCGTAAGAACGGAGACGACCCCCTCCTGGCCTCAAACATTGCGGCGGCTTCTTCCACCCTGAGGTCGAGGGGCAGTATCCCCGCCAATAGCGTCGCGGAATTTAGCGATGCCGTCCTATATGTCTTTGCAATTTTTTGTGCAAATGCCCTCTGCACCGTCTCCAGCTTTTTCCTTGTGCACAGTTTCTTAACTGTCGGTGCCCAGGCTGCCGACGCGTATGTAATTATCGGCTCTATGACGGCTTGGTATACCTGGTGTACCATGTCTCCCGTCATTCCCCATTCCAGCTTCGCCATTCTTGCTACTTTTTTATGTATATCTGCCGCTTTCCTCGTGACATTTTGCACGTGCTTGTTAAACGTTAGCCCTTCGTCTATAGTCAATCCCAATAGTTTTATTTCCTTCTCTATGACAATATCTTGTCCATTCATTCTAATTTTTGGGGTATCGAACTTCAACCTTCGCGTCAGGACCATTGCTTTGGTTTTTTGTGGCGCGAAGTTGAGCTTATTCTCGATACCCCACTTCCTCACATACTCGAGGGCAACGTTTGCTCGGTTCTCGATGGAGTGCGTGTCCGTTCCGCTGAACATCAGCACCACATCGTCTGCGAAAGCCTGTGCGTATGTCCCATCTTCTTCTAATTCGACCAGTAGTGGGTCGAGCAAGATGTTCCAGAAAGTGGGGCCGCTAATCGAGCCTTGGATGCATCCCTTTTCCGGTTGCTTCACATGCTCTCTGTTTGCGTAGCGGACCACCACTCTCCTGCCTTTAAAGTAGTCTTCCACTACCAGCCTTAGTTGCTTGGGACAGTCTTTCTTCGCCAGTTGGTACTTGATCGCTGGCCACCAAGCGTTGTCGAAAGCCCCCTCGATATCCAGCGACACCATCAGCACTATTTCTTTGTTTTTTATGTGGCTCCTCGCTTTGGTCAAGATATCGAAGAGGGCATCTTCCGTGCTTTTTCCCGGCATAAAGCCATACTGCCTCCTGCTCATCCTGGGGAGTAGGCTGTGTCTGATTCTGTTTATCATCACCTTTTCTAGTATCTTCCCCATGACTGGCAGGAGGCCTATTGGACGGTATGACTTGGCGGCCGCGTAGTCCTCCTTTCCTGGCTTCCTCAGTACCACTATCGTGCATTCCTTCCATAGATCAGGGAAGCATCCCACTTCGAGGCATTTATTGAAGATGGCCAGGGGAACCTCCGGGTTCGCCGTGATAGCTGCGCAGCAGATATCGGCGGTGAGTCCGTCAGCCCCCGGGGCCTTCCTCGGGTTGAAGCTTCGAGCAGTGCCGATGAGCTCCGCCATTGTGATTGGCACTTCATCAGCACTACTTTCCCGCAGGCTGCTGGTCATTTCCTCGACTATTTTTCTTGTTAATCGATGGATATCATTATCCATCTCATAATTGTCTGGCGGGAAGAATTTTTGGGCCAGCAGCTGCACGGATTGTTCTGAATTCAACGAAATGCCCTTCTCTATCAGCGTGGTGTCCTCCCTGATCCCTTCCGCCTTCCTTATTATTTTATATATCCTGTCCCATAAGCTTTCCCCTTCTCGCTTCGTGCAAAGTTTTTTCCACCCTTCCTTCTGGGCCCTCTCGATCTCCTCTTCATATGTCTTTTTCGCCTCCAGGTAGGCGGTTATTACGCACTCTCTCCTCCTGGGAGCTGCGTATGAGATCCTTTTCTTTTTCCTTGTCATATCTTTCTTAAGGGCCTCTATTTCCTTGTTCCACCAGGGTGGTTCGAAGCGTTTCCTTTTTTGTTTATATTTGGGGATATGTTTTTCAGCGGCTTTTATAATTGATTTCATGTAGCTCATTACTAAGTTGTTGACCCCGGCTTTTGTGTTCTGTCCTTGAATGGTTTCTGTGCTTATGCCATGTCCCCTTACATTGTTCTTGAATTCCTCCCAGTCTGCTTTTTTCGTATTGTATTTGCGGGTCGTTTTTGGTAGTGTGTGCGTTTGGGGTTTTTGAAGGGCTGTAGTCACAAAAATTGTGTTGTGGTCTGAACTGGTAATCGAAGTATCAACCCACCATCTTGTTACCTTGCTGAGGAGAGCCGTTGTGCATACGGTGATATCGACTGCACTCGTGTATCTACGGCCCCCTCGTACGGTGTCGAAGGTGGGTGTGTTGCCACAATTTAGGATGCTCAGCCCTTCCTCATCAAGGAACCCTCGTAATTCCTTTCCTCGTGCGTCTTCGTTTCGGCTCCCCCACCACTCACTCCATGCGTTCACGTCCCCTCCAATTAGCACCATCTTGGTTTTTAGCTTTTTCGTGACGCTTCCTAGTTGTTCGAGGTATGGTTCGATGGGTTCATCGCCTTCAAAGTACACAGAAATTACCCCTATTTCCCACTGGTCCGTTCTCAGGACGGCAGCCACTATGTTTTCCGTGATTAGTGTCTTGTCTTGTATGACTTCGATGTGTTCGTCGAAAACAAGTATCGCCGCCTTCACCGGTTTCTTTTCTGTGGGTACGCACTGCACTACTCTGTACACAGGGCTTTCTGCCATCTGTTTACTGGCCCCTGTGTACGGTTCTTGGAGTAGTGCTATCTTTACGTTTCTACCGCCCGCTTCTTTTACAAACTCCTGGATTGCGATTCTCTTTTTTCTTAGGTTCGCTTGTGCCAGGAGAAAGCCGGTATTTTCATTTGTGCCCTCGGCTTTTTAGCAATACGCGTAGCTCTGCCTTGCCGCTTTGTCCCATCCCTGCCGGGTTGGACAGCTCTGGCTGAAGGCTCCGTGCTCCGCGTTTTTGCCTTTTACTGTTTTACAATTAACGCAGCTGGGAGGCTTCCCCTCCTTGTGCATCTGGCAATCAGCCCTCATGTGGGCTCCTCCGCAGTGACTGCACACCTCCGTCTCATTCTTACAGTGTCGACGGGTGTGTCCATATCCCAGACACATTGTACACTGGACCAGAGGGGATTGGTCCTCTACCCAGACCCTCTGCAGGTCCACGTGTATCCTGCCAGCTGTTGTCAGTGATTGCCATAATTTAGGCGTGACCTGCAGGACCACGTGGCTCTCCAGAGGGTTTCTAGCTTTCTTTCGATATTTTTCCGTGATTTCTAAGTCCCGTTCCTCCAGGTGCGCAGTCACGTTTTTATTCTGGTTTTTTATAGCCCGGGAGATATCCTCTATCGAGTTGCAGGACAGGAGATTTTTCACTCTTACTAAGGGTTTTTTGTTTTGTGTGTCCTTCACTGTCATTTGTTCCCCTAGTTTTTCTTTTAGTTTGTTCCTTTCTTCCTCCGTCCTGCAGCCCATTATCACCTTCCCATCTCTGGCTCTCCTTATGTTTTCTACCTGCCAGCCTTCGTCCTTTGCATTCAGCAGGTGCCGGATGTTTTGCATTGTTTCCTCTGCCGTGTCGGTCGCACTCTTTGGCGCCACAACGACAGAGTGCAGCGTTCGTCTTGGTTTTTGTCGTCCCGGGCCGTCTTTTCCGTGTTGATCCTGACCGAGATTTTCTTTGGTCGCTTCTGCATACGACTTCATTTTGCTTTCCAGTTTGTTTTGCCTTTCTATTTCCTTCTTTTCTTTTTGTTCGAACTCTTTTCTAATCTCGGACAGGATGCTTTCGTTGTTTTTCATTGCCAGATGCTCCATATCTATTCTCAGCTTTTCCAATTTTCTGTTTTCTGTTTCCATTTTCTCTATCTGTTTTTCTAGCCTGTCGTTTGCTTCTGATTTTGTGTCATTTTTATTTTTTGGTGTTCCTTTATTTGGGTTCCTCATTAGTTCCTCTTCGGCCTCCTTAACTATCTGGTACAGCCGCTTTACTGCTGACTGTACCCCTGTTTTTATATCAGTCTTTATATTCCTGGACTCCGCCAGGTGCGCCATTGCCTTAAGGTAACAGTTTTTGGCTTCTTTTTCCCTGGTTTGTGCGGGAGTAGGAGACTTTCCCCCTCCACTCGCACCCACCAGGGGAGCCTCTTTTACTACCTTTGGGGCTTGGCTGGAGGCCTCCTCCCATTTATCAATGCTGCGCCTAATGCCAGGCGCCGATGTCTGGCTTTTGGGTGGTGTGCGGAGACCCAGCATTTTGCCTATTAGGTGTAGTCGGTTTTTTAAAATTTAATTAAGTTCAATAGCTGTTTAGCCTAAGGTCTACTCCCAATAGGGTAGTAGCCGCGTCGATAATATAATAAAATATTTATATACAATTATTGATTATTCTATAACTTAACCTAAGGTCTATCCCCAATAGGGTGATAGCCGAGTCAATAAATAAATAAAAGAATAATTTTTTAAAAAACAGTTTTTTTTTTAAATTACTATAAAACTTATCCTAAGGTCTACTCCCAAAAGGGGTAGTAGCCGAGTCAGTAATTTATTTTAAAATTTTCAATCCAGTAATTTCCATTTAATAAATAGCATTAGTCAAAAACAGGATTACAATTCTTTAAAACAATTATTATATACTTAATATTAAGGTCTGTCCCCAAAAGGGTGGCAGCCGTCGGTTTGTCAACTTTTTAAACTTAATCTAAGGTCTGTCCCCTATAGGGTGGCAGCCGTCAACTTATCCTAGTTTCGCCGGTTTATCACAGATTTAGAAAAAATTTCCGACTCTATGTAGAGCCGTCTCTACCACCCAGGCCAATCGGGCTACTTGAGCCCTTTTGTTTGATGTATATCTTTTTTAAATCGGATTAGTAGTTTTTGAGATATAACGCTTTTAAATTATTCAAGATGGCGTACAAAATGGCCGCCAATCCGAATTTCTGTAATAACTTTGCCAATTTTTATCGGAGCAGGTCGCGGTTTTCACTGTTGTGATGAGCGCCCCTCACCCGACTTGATTGGCGAAAAAACCGGGTTGGTAGAGTCGACTCTACTTTTTTCCAATTTTTAGATATTTATTTAGCGGAGCGAAGTCAGGCCTTCCGAGGGTCGAGAGTCCCGTGAAGATCGGGCAACCCGTTCCGAAGATATGCGATTTTTGGTTTTTCAAGATGGCGGACAAAATGGCCGCCGAAATGAAGAATTTATCGTAGTTTCGGTGTCCTTGCTCCGATCTCGACGCGGTTTTCTCCCTCGTATTGCCCTAAGAATTTTCTTTTTAGAGCAATTAAAACGATTTTATAAAAAAGGGTGGGGATGGGTAATTCTATAAAACTTTTTAATAAAAGTGGGATTTCTTAAAATCTGCTGAATTGTTTGAGCCGACAATGCCCCGCAGTGATGTCTTATCCTAATATCTTATGCTACTTACAACTATTTTTGAGGACAACTCGAAAACGGCGAGAGCGGGGGGGGTTCTGGGGTAACTCCCACCAGGGGGGGAGATTTTTATGTATTTATATAGAATTTAATAATAGGAGCAAGGCTTGTATACGCATATACGTATACAAGTCTGCTATCAAAAATCCCGAAAAATGCACCGTTTTTGAGTTACGGGCTGTTAAAGTTTTACCGATTTTGAAAAATTTTGTAAATTTTCGGTATTTTTGCAAATTTTTGATTTTTGAATTTTAAAAACTTTTATAATATAAAGCTAAGCCCCGCAACCAAGACTAGTATATGGATATCCATATACCGGGGTGACGTTAAAAAACCCCTATCTCCTACCGTTCCCGAGTTATTCCCTGTTTTTTGTACTGAGTCTTCCCGTCGCCTTTTCTCCGGAACCGCTGAGTCGATTTTTGTTTTCGAAGCGTTGTTCGGTAGAACTCGACGAGAGCTTCTTTTTGGTGTGTCGCACGTTGATGATTTTTCTCGGGAATTTTTCTTTGGTTTTTAGGTTTTTCCCCTTTTGACACGTCGTTTGACATATAGCACCAGTGGGGGACGGCTCTATTTCACCGTCTGGTGGTCACGCCCCTTTTTTGTTTTTTAGAAATTTTTTCCAAACCTTAAGGCCAAAAAATCCAAATTAGGCATCAATCGAAGCAACTTGCAGAGACGCATATAACGGTGCACAAAAATTTATGGGTCACCGATCTGGTTTGCGCGTCGCACTCACTTTTGTCACCAAATTCTTTCAATTTTTAGGTTTTTTGCACTTTTTTGTCACTTTTTTAAATTTTTTGTTACACAAAATTTATATATTTAGATTCGTCGTCACAAGACGCACAAAATGATGTATAACACTGTGTAATTCAAAACAAAAAACCTATTTTTAGGATTTTTAGACCCGGAGCACTACTGATTTCTAACTCGGACGGCGGTTCAACTGCGACTGGTTAGGTTAGGTTAGGTTAGGTTAGGTTAGGTTAGGTTAGGTTAGGTTAGGTTAGGTTAGGTTAGGTTAGGTTTTTTTTTTTTTTTTTTTTTTTTTTTTTTTTTTTTTTTTTTTTAAACACCTAATAGGCCTACCTTCCCCGGCTACTTTATCGCCGGGGGCGTTGTCTAAGCTAAACTTCCGTCTTTTCTGTCATTCATCCTCACAATAATTTACACACAACTCAATTTTTATTAGGATTTAAATACAGATTTTCACAGACTTTGCTTAACCTACTTATATCTAATTTCTTACTCTCTAATGTCTTGCAGTCCTTTCTATGGCGAGACGTGGCCCGCGAGGCGGGCGGATTTAACTTGTCCGTGAGTATTCTCATAATACCCATTAGCAAGTGGGCGCCGGCCGCCTCGCGGTCCCCGCCCTGGCTTTACTTTTATTGAACCTGACTGTTCGTCTAGTAATTTTTTGGCAAAAAGCCTCCAGGTGCGTCCTGTGACAAGCTAGCATGTCGGGCAGTCCCTGGAGACTAAGCGACATGCCAGTCATTTGTTCCAGGTCGCACCTGGAGGAGGCAAAAATCGGGCACTCCGTTAGTAGGTGAGGGATGGTTTGTTCCACCCCTCTGTCGCATTCGCATTCTGGCGATTCTTTCAGTTTGAAACGACACAGGTACCCAGCAAAGGGCCCATGGCCTGTGAGTACCTGTGTCATTTCAGGACTGAATCTTCTTTCTCTTATATTTTTGTGTGCCTCAGTGATGTTGCTGAAGAACAGTTTCGTTGTTCCTCCATTTACTCCCTCTCTGTACCGCCGGTCCCACTCTTCTAGCGTCTTCCTTCTCACTTCCTTCTTGATGTGCGATAGGGGGTACTCCACGTGGACTGCTTTGACCTTTGAGGTATCCGCCGCGGCCCTCGCGAGTTCGTCCGCCCTCTCATTCCCCTCTGTGCCGACGTGCGCCTTCACCCAGTGGAGTTTTATGTTTTGGCCGTTTCTTCGGCTCTCCACTAGGTGTCGGCGGATCTCGACGACTCGGGGATTTCGAGAGCGTCCGCCCGCGATGGCCTCGAGCGAGGACCTCGAGTCGCTGCAGATGTTCACGTTAGTACCCCCCATCGCCGCCTCCCCTATTGCACCAACGAGAGCTGCCAGCTCTGCTTGATAGACGGTGCAGTAGGGGGCCATCTTGATCTTCTTCCACTTTGTCTCTTTGCCGTTCTCCCATTTTGTCCAGGCGGCTCCCACTCCTCGCTCCGTCTTGCTTCCGTCCGTATATATAGATATGGTTGTGTCGTCGTTTTGTAATTGGCCGGGGTCATTGGTGATGGCGAAGCTTATCTCCGGTTTTTCCGCGGGATGGGGTTCTTCTATTGCAGGTACGACTCGCTCAATCCGGTCTCCTTCGCGTAAGAACGGAGACGACCCCCTCCTGGCCTCAAACATTGCGGCGGCTTCTTCCACCCTGAGGTCGAGGGGCAGTATCCCCGCCAATAGCGTCGCGGAATTTAGCGATGCCGTCCTATATGTCTTTGCAATTTTTTGTGCAAATGCCCTCTGCACCGTCTCCAGCTTTTTCCTTGTGCACAGTTTCTTAACTGTCGGTGCCCAGGCTGCCGACGCGTATGTAATTATCGGCTCTATGACGGCTTGGTATACCTGGTGTACCATGTCTCCCGTCATTCCCCATTCCAGCTTCGCCATTCTTGCTACTTTTTTATGTATATCTGCCGCTTTCCTCGTGACATTTTGCACGTGCTTGTTAAACGTTAGCCCTTCGTCTATAGTCAATCCCAATAGTTTAATTTCCTTCTCTATGACAATATTCTGTCCATTCATTCTAATTTTTGGGGTATCGAACTTCAACCTTCGCGTCAGGACCATTGCTTTGGTTTTTTGTGGCGCGAAGTTGAGCTTATTCTCGATACCCCACTTCCTCACATACTCGAGGGCAACGTTTGCTCGGTTCTCGATGGAGTGCGTGTCCGTTCCGCTGAACATCAGCACCACATCGTCTGCGAAAGCCTGTGCGTATGTCCCATCTTCTTCTAATTCGACCAGTAGTGGGTCGAGCAAGATGTTCCAGAAAGTGGGGCCGCTAATCGAGCCTTGGATGCATCCCTTTTCCGGTTTCCTCACATGCTCTCTGTTTGCGTAGCGGACCACCACTCTCCTGCCTTTGAAGTAGTCTTCCACTACCAGCCTTAGTTGCTTGGGACAGTCTTTCTTCGCCAGTTGGTACTTGATCGCTGGCCACCAAGCGTTGTCGAAAGCCCCCTCGATATCCAGCGACACCATCAACACTATTTCTTTGTTTTTTATGTGGCTCCTCGCTTTGGTCAAGATATCGAAGAGGGCATCTTCCGTGCTTTTTCCCGGCATAAAGCCATACTGCCTCCTGCTCATCCTGGGGAGTAGGCTGTGTCTGATTCTGTTTATCATCACCTTTTCTAGTATCTTCCCCATGACTGGCAGGAGGCCTATTGGACGGTATGACTTGGCGGCCGCGTAGTCCTCCTTTCCTGGCTTCCTCAGTACCACTATCGTGCATTCCTTCCATAGATCAGGGAAGCATCCCACTTCGAGGCATTTATTGAAGATGGCCAGGGGAACCTCCGGGTTCGCCGTGATAGCTGCGCAGCAGATATCGGCGGTGAGTCCGTCAGCCCCCGGGGCCTTCCTCGGGTTGAAGCTTCGAGCAGTGCCGATGAGCTCCGCCATTGTGATTGGCACTTCATCAGCACTACTTTCCCGCAGGCTGCTGGTCATTTCCTCGACTATTTTTCTTCTTAATCGATGGATATCATTATCCATCTCATAATTGTCTGGCGGGAAGAATTTTTGGGCCAGCAGCTGCACGGATTGTTCTGAATTCAACGAAATGCCCTTCTCTATCAGCGTGGTGTCCTCCCTGATCCCTTCCGCCTTCCTTATTATTTTATATATCCTGTCCCATAAGCTTTCCCCTTCTCGCTTCGTGCAAAGTTTTTTCCACCCTTCCTTCTGGGCCCTCTCGATCTCCTCTTCATATGTCTTTTTCGCCTCCAGGTTGGCGGTTATTACGCACTCTCTCCTCCTGGGAGCTGCGTATGAGATCCTTTTCTTTTTCCTTGTCATATCTTTCTTAAGGGCCTCTATTTCCTTGTTCCACCAGGGTGGTTCGAAGCGTTTCCTTTTTTGTTTATATTTGGGGATATGTTTTTCAGCGGCTTTTATAATTGATTTCATGTAGCTCATTACTAAGTTGTTGACCCCGGCTTTTGTGTTCTGTCCTTGAATGGTTTCTGTGCTTATGCCATGTCCCCTTACATTGTTCTTGAATTCCTCCCAGTCTGCTTTTTTCGTATTGTATTTGCGGGTCGTTTTTGGTAGTGTGTGCGTTTGGGGTTTTTGAAGGGCTGTAGTCACAAAAATTGTGTTGTGGTCTGAACTGGTAATCGAAGTATCAACCCACCATCTTGTTACCTTGCTGAGGAGAGCCGTTGTGCATACGGTGATATCGACTGCACTCGTGTATCTACGGCCCCCTCGTACGGTGTCGAAGGTGGGTGTGTTGCCACAATTTAAGATGCTCAGCCCTTCCTCATCAAGGAACCCTCGTAATTCCTTTCCTCGTGCGTCTTCGTTTCGGCTCCCCCACCACTCACTCCATGCGTTCACGTCCCCTCCAATTAGCACCATCTTGGTTTTTAGCTTTTTCGTGACGCTTCCTAGTTGTTCGAGGTATGGTTCGATGGGTTCATCGCCTTCAAAGTACACAGAAATTACCCCTATTTCCCACTGGTCCGTTCTCAGGACGGCAGCCACTATGTTTTCCGTGATTAGTGTCTTGTCTTGTATGACTTCGATGTGTTCGTCGAAAACAAGTATCGCCGCCTTCACCGGTTTCTTTTCTGTGGGTACGCACTGCACTACTCTGTACACAGGGCTTTCTGCCATCTGTTTACTGGCCCCTGTGTACGGTTCTTGGAGTAGTGCTATCTTTACGTTTCTACCGCCCGCTTCTTTTACAAACTCCTGGATTGCGATTCTCTTTTTTCTTAGGTTCGCTTGTGCCAGGAGAAAGCCGGTATTTTCATTTGTGCCCTCGGCTTTTTAGCAATACGCGTAGCTCTGCCTTGCCGCTTTGTCCCATCCCTGCCGGGTTGGACAGCTCTGGCTGAAGGCTCCGTGCTCCGCGTTTTTGCCTTTTACTGTTTTACAATTAACGCAGCTGGGAGGCTTCCCCTCCTTGTGCATGGTTAGGTTAGGTTAGGTTAGGTTAGGTTAGGTTAGGTTAGGTTAGGTTAGGTTAGGTTAGGTTAGGTTAGGTTAGGTTAGGTTAGGTTCGGCGGCGGCGAGGCGGGGGTGCGGGGGCAAGACGCGAGGAGCGTTTGCCCAACAGTATCCCCCTGCGCCGTCGCTGAGTCCGTATGCTGTCATATTCGCCTGAGTTCCCTGGGTTGAATGCCTAGTGCGACCCCCGGGGGACTCAATGCGGTGCCAGACGTCATTCATTCAGAATGAATGTGTCCGGCATAGCAGGCGATATGGAGGGCTCAGGAGGAAATTTTAGTGGGTCGGGTTTCTCCCCTCTGATTAGCAGAGGGATAAGAGTTAACCATCCCCACAGTCCCCGCGATAGCGACTGCATGCGCTCGCGGGCCTGCAGCTGTGCATTTTTACCTCCTTCATAAAAAAAAAAAAAAAAAAAAAAAAGGTTAGGTTAGGTTAGGTTAGGTTAGGTTAGGTTAGGTTAGGTTAGGTTAGGTTAGGTTAGGTTAGGTTAGGTTAGGTTAGGTTAGGTTAGGTTA
The DNA here is from genome assembly GCF_905147105.1 of Pieris brassicae. Taxonomy (NCBI): domain Eukaryota; kingdom Metazoa; phylum Arthropoda; class Insecta; order Lepidoptera; family Pieridae; genus Pieris; species Pieris brassicae. The sequence continues at coordinate 21,738 of NW_025576222.1, forward strand.
GGTTAGGTTAGGTTAGGTTAGGTTAGGTTTTTTTTTTTTTTTTTTTTTTTTTAAATAACACCTAATAGGCCTACCTTCCCCGGCTACTTTATCGCCGGGGGCGTTGTCTAAGCTAAACTTCCCTCTTTTCTGTCATTCATCCTCACAATAATTTACACACAACTCAATTTTTATTAGGATTTAAATACAGATTTTCACAGACTTTGCTTAACCTACTTATATCTAATTTTTTACTCTAATGTTTTGCAGTCCTTTCTATGGCGAGACGTGGCCCGCGAGGCGGGCGGATTTCACTTGTCCGTGAGTATTCTCATAATACCCATTAGCAAGTGGGCGCCGGCCGCCTCGCGGTCCCCGCCCTGGCTTTACTTTTATTGAACCTGACTGTTCGTCTAGTAATTTTTTGGCAAAAAGCCTCCAGGTGCGTCCTGTGACAAGCTAGCATGTCGGGCAGTCCCTGGAGACTAAGCGACATGCCAGTCATTTGTTCCAGGTCGCACCTGGAGGAGGCAAAAATCGGGCACTCCGTTAGTAAGTGAGGGATGGATTGTTCCACCCCACTGTCGCATTCGCATTCTGGCGATTCTTTCAGTTTGAAACGACACAGGTACCCTGCAAAGGGCCCATGGCCTGTGAGTACCTGTGTCATCTCAGGACTGAATCTTCTTTCTCTTATATTTTTGTGTGCCTCAGTGATGTTGCTGAAGAACAGTTTCGTTGTTCCTCCATTTACTCCCTCTCTGTACCGCCGGTCCCACTCTTCTAGCGTCTTCCTTCTCACTTCCTTCTTGATGTGCGATAGGGGGTACTCCACGTGGACTGCTTTGACCTTTGAGGTATCCGCCGCGGCCCTCGCGAGTTCGTCCGCCCTCTCATTCCCCTCTGTGCCGACGTGCGCCTTCACCCAGTGGAGTTTTATATTTTGGCCGTTTCTTCGGCTCTCCACTAGGTGTCGGCGGATCTCGACGACTCGGGGATTTCGAGAGCGTCCGCCCGCGATGGCCTCGAGCGAGGACCTCGAGTCGCTGCAGATGTTCACGTTAGTACCCCCCATCGCCGCCTCCCCTATTGCACCAACGAGAGCTGCCAGCTCTGCTTGATAGACGGTGCAGTAGGGGGCCATCTTTATCTTTTTCCATTTAATCTCTTTGCCATTTTCCCATTTTGACCAGGCGGCTCCCACTCCTCGCTCCGTCTTGCTTCCGTCCGTATATATAGATATGGTTGTGTCGTCGTTTTGTAATTGGCCGGGGTCATTGGTGATGGCGAAGCTTATCTCCGGTTTTTCCGCGGGATGGGGTTCTTCTATTGCAGGTACGGCTCGCTCAATCCGGTCTCCTTCGCGTAAGAACGGAGACGACCCCCTCCTGGCCTCAAACATTGCGGCGGCTTCTTCCACCCTGAGGTCGAGGGGCAGTATCCCCGCCAATAGCGTCGCGGAATTTAGCGATGCCGTCCTATATGTCTTTGCAATTTTTTGTGCAAATGCCCTCTGCACCGTCTCCAGCTTTTTCCTTGTGCACAGTTTCTTAACTGTCGGTGCCCAGGCTGCCGACGCGTATGTAATTATCGGCTCTATGACGGCTTGGTATACCTGGTGTACCATGTCTCCCGTCATTCCCCATTCCAGCTTCGCCATTCTTGCTACTTTTTTATGTATATCTGCCGCTTTCCTCGTGACATTTTGCACGTGCTTGTTAAACGTTAGCCCTTCGTCTATAGTCAATCCCAATAGTTTAATTTCCTTCTCTATGACAATATCCTGTCCATTCATTCTAATTTTTGGGGTATCGAACTTCAACCTTCGCGTCAGGACCATTGCTTTGGTTTTTTGTGGCGCGAAGTTGAGCTTATTCTCGATACCCCACTTCCTCACATACTCGAGGGCAACGTTTGCTCGGTTCTCGATGGAGTGCGTGTCCGTTCCGCTGAACATCAGCACCACATCGTCTGCGAAAGCCTGTGCGTATGTCCCATCTTCTTCTAATTCGACCAGTAGTGGGTCGAGCAAGATGTTCCAGAAAGTGGGGCCGCTAATCGAGCCTTGGATGCATCCCTTTTCCGGTTGCCTCACATGCTCTCTGTTTGCGTAGCGGACCACCACTCTCCTGCCTTTGAAGTAGTCTTCCACTACCAGCCTTAGTTGCTTGGGACAGTCTTTCTTCGCCAGTTGGTACTTGATCGCTGGCCACCAAGCGTTGTCGAAAGCCCCCTCGATATCCAGCGACACCATCAACACTATTTCTTTGTTTTTTATGTGGCTCCTCGCTTTGGTCAAGATATCGAAGAGGGCATCTTCCGTGCTTTTTCCCGGCATAAAGCCATACTGCCTCCTGCTCATCCTGGGGAGTAGGCTGTGTCTAATTCTGTTTATCATCACCTTTTCTAGTATCTTCCCCATGACTGGCAGGAGGCCTATTGGACGGTATGACTTGGCGGCCGCGTAGTCCTCCTTTCCTGGCTTCCTCAGTACCACTATCGTGCATTCCTTCCATAGATCAGGGAAGCATCCCACTTCGAGGCATTTGTTGAAGATGGCCAGGGGAACCTCCGGGTTCGCCGTGATAGCTGCGCAGCAGATAACGGCGGTGAGTCCGTCAGCCCCCGGGGCCTTCCTCGGGTTGAAGCTTCGAGCAGTGCCGATGAGCTCCGCCATTGTAATTGGCACTTCATCAGCACTACTTTCCCGCAGGCTGCTTGTCATTTCCTCGACTGCTTTTCTTGTTAATCGATGGATATCATTATCCATCTCATAATTGTCTGGCGGGAAGAATTTCTGGGCCAGCAGCTGCACGGATTGTTCTGAATTCAACGAAATGCCCTTCTCTATCAGCGTGGTGTCCTCCCTGATCCCTTCCGCCTTCCTTATTATTTTATATATCCTGTCCCATAAGCTTTCCCCTTCTCGCTTCGTGCAAAGTTTTTTCCACCCTTCCTTCTGGGCCCTCTCGATCTCCTCTTCATATGTCTTTTTCGCCTCCAGGTAGGCGATTATTACGCACTCTCTCCTCCTGGGAGCTGCGTATGAGATCCTTTTCTTTTTCCTTGTCATATCTTTCTTAAGGGCCTCTATTTCCTTGTTCCACCAGGGTGGTTCGAAGCGTTTCCTTTTTTGTTTATATTTGGGGATATATTTTTCAGCGGCATTTATAATTGATTTCATGTAGCTCATTACTAAGTTGTTGACCCCGGCTTTTGTGTTCTGTCCTTGAATGGTTTCTGTGCTTATGCCATGTCCCCTTACATTGTTCTTGAATTCCTCCCAGTCTGCTTTTTTCGTATTGTATTTGCGGGTCGTTTTTGGTAGTGTGTGCGTTTGGGGTTTTTGAAGGGCTGTAGTCACAAAAATTGTGTTGTGGTCTGAACTGGTAATCGAAGTATCAACCCACCATCTTGTTACCTTGCTGAGGAGAGCCGTTGTGCATACGGTGATATCAACTGCACTCGTGTATCTACGGCCCCCTCGTACGGTGTCGAAGGTGGGTGTGTTGCCACAATTTAGGATGCTCAGCCCTTCCTCATCAAGGAACCCTCGTAATTCCTTTCCTCGTGCGTCTTCGTTTCGGCTCCCCCACCACTCACTCCATGCGTTCACGTCCCCTCCAATTAGCACCATCTTGGTTTTTAGCTTTTTCGTGACGCTTCCTAGTTGTTCGAGGTATGGTTCGATGGGTTCATCGCCTTCAAAGTACACAGAAATTACCCCTATTTCCCACTGGTCCGTTCTCAGGACGGCAGCCACTATGTTTTCCGTGATGGTTAGGTTAGGTTAGGTTAGGTTAGGTTAGGTTAGGTTAGGTTAGGTTAGGTTAGGTTAGGTTAGGTTAGGTTAGGTTAGGTTAGGTTAGGTTAGGTTAGGTTAGGTTAGGTTAGGTTAGGTTAGGTTAGGTTAGGTTAGGTTAGGTTAGGTTAGGTTAGGTTAGGTTAGGTTAGGTTAGGTTAGGTTAGGTTAGGTTAGGTTAGGTTAGGTTAGGTTAGGTTAGGTTAGGTTAGGTTAGGTTAGGTTAGGTTAGGTTAGGTTAGGTTAGGTTAGGTTAGGTTAGGTTAGGTTAGGTTAGGTTAGGTTAGGTTAGGTTAGGTTAGGTTAGGTTAGGTTAGGTTAGGTTAGGTTAGGTTAGGTTAGGTTAGGTTAGGTTAGGTTAGGTTAGGTTAGGTTAGGTTAGGTTATTTTTTTTTTTTTTTTTTATTTTTTATTTTATAAAACACCTAATAGGCCTACCTTCCCCGGCTACTTTATTGCCGGGGGCGTTGACTAAGCTAAACTTCCCTCTTTTCTGTCATCCATCCTCACAATAATTTACACACAACTCAATTTTTATTAGGATTTAAATACAGATTTATCACAGACTTTGCTTAACCTACTTATATCTAATTTCTTACTCTAATGTCTTGCAGTCCTTTCTATGGCGAGAAGTTGCCCGCGAGGCGGGCGGATTTCACTTGTCCGTGAGTATTCTCATAATACCCATTAGCAAGTGGGCGCCGGCCGCCTCGCGGTCCCCGCCCTGGCTTTACTTTTATTGAACCTGACTGTTCGTCTAGTAATTTTTTGGCAAAAAGCCTCCAGGTGCGTCCTGTGACAAGCTAGCATGTCGGGCAGTCCCTGGAGACTAAGCGACATGCCAGTCATTTGTTCCAGGTCGCACCTGGAGGAGGCAAAAATCGGGCACTCCGTTAGTAGGTGAGGGATGGTTTGTTCCACCCCTCTGTCGCATTCGCATTCTGGCGATTCTTTCAGTTTGAAACGACACAGGTACCCAGCAAAGGGCCCATGGCCTGTGAGTACCTGTGTCATTTCAGGACTGAATCTTCTTTCTCTTATATTTTTGTGTGCCTCAGTGATGTTGTTTAAGAACAGTTTCGTTATTTCTCCGTTTACTCCCTCTCTGTACCGCCGATCCCACTCTTCTAGCGTCTTTCTTCTCACTTCCTTCTTGATGTGCGATAGGGGGTACTCCACGTGGGCTGCTTTGACTTTTGAGGTATCCGCTGCGGCCCTCGCGAGTTCGTCCGCCCTCTCATTCCCCTCTGTGCCGACGTGCGCCTTCACCCAGTGGAGTTTTATATTTTGGCCGTTTCTTCGGCTCTCCACTAGGTGTCGGCGGATCTCGACGACTCGGGGATTTCGAGAGCGTCCGCCCGCGATGGCCTCGAGCGAGGACCTCGAGTCGCTGCAGATGTTCACGTTAGTACCCCCCATCGCCGCCTCCCCTATTGCACCAACGAGAGCTGCCAGCTCTGCTTGATAGACGGTGCAGTAGGGGGCCATCTTTATCTTTTTCCATTTAATCTCTTTGCCATTCTCCCATTTTGTCCAGGCGGCTCCCACTCCTCGCTCCGTCTTGCTTCCGTCCGTATATATAGATATGGTTGTGTCATCATTTTGTAATTGGCCGGGGTCATTGGTGATGGCGAAGCTTATCTCCGGTTTTTCCGCGGGATGGGGTTCTTCTATTGCAGGTACGGCTCGCTCAATCCGGTCTCCTTCGCGTAAGAACGGAGACGACCCCCTCCTGGCCTCAAACATTGCGGCGGCTTCTTCCACCCTGAGGTCGAGGGGCAGTATCCCCGCCAATAGCGTCGCGGAATTTAGCGATGCCGTCCTATATGTCTTTGCAATTTTTTGTGCAAATGCCCTCTGCACCGTCTCCAGCTTTTTCCTTGTGCACAGTTTCTTAACTGTCGGTGCCCAGGCTGCCGACGCGTATGTAATTATCGGCTCTATGACGGCTTGGTATACCTGGTGTACCATGTCTCCCGTCATTCCCCATTCCAGCTTCGCCATTCTTGCTACTTTTTTATGTATATCTGCCGCTTTCCTCGTGACATTTTGCACGTGCTTGTTAAACGTTAGCCCTTCGTCTATAGTCAATCCCAATAGTTTTATTTCCTTCTCTATGACAATATCTTGTTCATTCATTCTAATTTTTGGGGTATCGAACTTCAACCTTCGCGTCAGGACCATTGCTTTGGTTTTTTGTGGCGCGAAGTTGAGCTTATTCTCGATACCCCACTTCCTCACATACTCGAGGGCAACGTTTGCTCGGTTCTCGATGGAGTGCGTGTCCGTTCCGCTGAACATCAGCACCACATCGTCTGCGAAAGCCTGTGCGTATGTCCCATCTTCTTCTAATTCGACCAGTAGTGGGTCGAGCAAGATGTTCCAGAAAGTGGGGCCGCTAATCGAGCCTTGGATGCATCCCTTTTCCGGTTGCTTCACATGCTCTCTGTTTGCGTAGCGGACCACCACTCTCCTGCCTTTAAAGTAGTCTTCCACTACCAGCCTTAGTTGCTTGGGACAGTCTTTCTTCGCCAGTTGGTACTTGATCGCTGGCCACCAAGCGTTGTCGAAAGCCCCCTCGATATCCAGCGACACCATCAGCACTATTTCTTTGTTTTTTATGTGGCTCCTCGCTTTGGTCAAGATATCGAAGAGGGCATCTTCCGTGCTTTTTCCCGGCATAAAGCCATACTGCCTCCTGCTCATCCTGGGGAGTAGGCTGTGTCTGATTCTGTTTATCATCACCTTTTCTAGTATCTTCCCCATGACTGGCAGGAGGCCTATTGGACGGTATGACTTGGCGGCCGCGTAGTCCTCCTTTCCTGGCTTCCTCAGTACCACTATCGTGCATTCCTTCCATAGATCAGGGAAGCATCCCACTTCGAGGCATTTATTGAAGATGGCCAGGGGAACCTCCGGGTTCGCCGTGATAGCTGCGCAGCAGATATCGGCGGTGAGTCCGTCAGCCCCCGGGGCCTTCCTCGGGTTGAAGCTTCGAGCAGTGCCGATGAGCTCCGCCATTGTGATTGGCACTTCATCAGCACTACTTTCCCGCAGGCTGCTGGTCATTTCCTCGACTATTTTTCTTGTTAATCGATGGATATCATTATCCATCTCATAATTGTCTGGCGGGAAGAATTTTTGGGCCAGCAGCTGCACGGATTGTTCTGAATTCAACGAAATGCCCTTCTCTATCAGCGTGGTGTCCTCCCTGATCCCTTCCGCCTTCCTTATTATTTTATATATCCTGTCCCATAAGCTTTCCCCTTCTCGCTTCGTGCAAAGTTTTTTCCACCCTTCCTTCTGGGCCCTCTCGATCTCCTCTTCATATGTCTTTTTCGCCTCCAGGTTGGCGGTTATTACGCACTCTCTCCTCCTGGGAGCTGCGTATGAGATCCTTTTCTTTTTCCTTGTCATATCTTTCTTAAGGGCCTCTATTTCCTTGTTCCACCAGGGTGGTTCGAAGCGTTTCCTTTTTTGTTTATATTTGGGGATATGTTTTTCAGCGGCTTTTATAATTGATTTCATGTAGCTCATTACTAAGTTGTTGACCCCGGCTTTTGTGTTCTGTCCTTGAATGGTTTCTGTGCTTATGCCATGTCCCCTTACATTGTTCTTGAATTCCTCCCAGTCTGCTTTTTTCGTATTGTATTTGCGGGTCGTTTTTGGTAGTGTGTGCGTTTGGGGTTTTTGAAGGGCTGTAGTCACAAAAATTGTGTTGTGGTCTGAACTGGTAATCGAAGTATCAACCCACCATCTTGTTACCTTGCTGAGGAGAGCCGTTGTGCATACGGTGATATCGACTGCACTCGTGTATCTACGGCCCCCTCGTACGGTGTCGAAGGTGGGTGTGTTGCCACAATTTAAGATGCTCAGCCCTTCCTCATCAAGGAACCCTCGTAATTCCTTTCCTCGTGCGTCTTCGTTTCGGCTCCCCCACCACTCACTCCATGCGTTCACGTCCCCTCCAATTAGCACCATCTTGGTTTTTAGCTTTTTCGTGACGCTTCCTAGTTGTTCGAGGTATGGTTCGATGGGTTCATCGCCTTCAAAGTACACAGAAATTACCCCTATTTCCCACTGGTCCGTTCTCAGGACGGCAGCCACTATATTTTCCGTGATTAGTGTCTTGTCTTGTATGACTTCGATGTGTTCGTCGAAAACAAGTATCGCCGCCTTCACCGGTTTCTTTTCTGTGGGTACGCACTGCACTACTCTGTACACAGGGCTTTCTGCCATCTGTTTACTGGCCCCTGTGTACGGTTCTTGGAGTAGTGCTATCTTTACGTTTCTACCGCCCGCTTCTTTTACAAACTCCTGGATTGCGATTCTCTTTTTTCTTAGGTTCGCTTGTGCCAGGAGAAAGCCGGTATTTTCATTTGTGCCCTCGGCTTTTTAGCAATACGCGTAGCTCTGCCTTGCCGCTTTGTCCCATCCCTGCCGGGTTGGACAGCTCTGGCTGAAGGCTCCGTGCTCCGCGTTTTTGCCTTTTACTGTTTTACAATTAACGCAGCTGGGAGGCTTCCCCTCCTTGTGCATGGTTAGGTTAGGTTAGGTTAGGTTAGGTTAGGTTAGGTTAGGTTAGGTTAGGTTAGGTTAGGTTAGGTTAGGTTAGGTTAGGTTCGGCGGCGGCGAGGCGGGGGTGCGGGGGCAAGACGCGAGGAGCGTTTGCCCAACAGTATCCCCCTGCGCCGTCGCTGAGTCCGTATGCAGTCATATTCGCCTGAGTTCCCTGGGTTGAATGCCTAGTGCGACCCCCGGGGGACTCAATGCGGTGCCAGACGTCATTCATTCAGAATGAATGTGTCCGGCATAGCAGGCGATATGGAGGGCTCAGGAGGAAATTTTAGTGGGTCGGGTTTCTCCCCTCTGATTAGCAGAGGGATAAGAGTTAACCATCCCCACAGTCCCCGCGATAGCGACTGCATGCGCTCGCGGGCCTGCAGCTGTGCATTTTTACCTCCTTAAAAAAAAAAAAAAAAAAAAAAAAAAAGGTTAGGTTAGGTTAGGTTAGGTTAGGTTAGGTTAGGTTAGGTTAGGTTAGGTTAGGTTAGGTTAGGTTAGGTTAGGTTAGGTTAGGTTAGGTTAGGTTAGGTTAGGTTAGGTTAGGTTTTTTTTTTTTTTTTTTTTTTTTTAAATAACACCTAATAGGCCTACCTTCCCCGGCTACTTTATCGCCGGGGGCGTTGTCTAAGCTAAACTTCCCTCTTTTCTGTCATTCATCCTCACAATAATTTACACACAACTCAATTTTTATTAGGATTTAAATACAGATTTTCACAGACTTTGCTTAACCTACTTATATCTAATTTTTTACTCTAATGTTTTGCAGTCCTTTCTATGGCGAGACGTGGCCCGCGAGGCGGGCGGATTTCACTTGTCCGTGAGTATTCTCATAATACCCATTAGCAAGTGGGCGCCGGCCGCCTCGCGGTCCCCGCCCTGGCTTTACTTTTATTGAACCTGACTGTTCGTCTAGTAATTTTTTGGCAAAAAGCCTCCAGGTGCGTCCTGTGATAAGCTAGCATGTCGGGCAGTCCCTGGAGACTAAGCGACATGCCAGTCATTTGTTCCAGGTCGCACCTGGAGGAGGCAAAAATCGGGCACTCCGTTAGTAAGTGAGGGATGGATTGTTCCACCCCACTGTCGCATTCGCATTCTGGCGATTCTTTCAGTTTGAAACGACACAGGTACCCTGCAAAGGGCCCATGGCCTGTGAGTACCTGTGTCATCTCAGGACTGAATCTTCTTTCTCTTATATTTTTGTGTGCCTCAGTGATGTTGCTGAAGAACAGTTTCGTTGTTCCTCCATTTACTCCCTCTCTGTACCGCCGGTCCCACTCTTCTAGCGTCTTCCTTCTCACTTCCTTCTTGATGTGCGATAGGGGGTACTCCACGTGGACTGCTTTGACCTTTGAGGTATCCGCCGCGGCCCTCGCGAGTTCGTCCGCCCTCTCATTCCCCTCTGTGCCGACGTGCGCCTTCACCCAGTGGAGTTTTATATTTTGGCCGTTTCTTCGGCTCTCCACTAGGTGTCGGCGGATCTCGACGACTCGGGGATTTCGAGAGCGTCCGCCCGCGATGGCCTCGAGCGAGGACCTCGAGTCGCTGCAGATGTTCACGTTAGTACCCCCCATCGCCGCCTCCCCTATTGCACCAACGAGAGCTGCCAGCTCTGCTTGATAGACGGTGCAGTAGGGGGCCATCTTTATCTTTTTCCATTTAATCTCTTTGCCATTTTCCCATTTTGACCAGGCGGCTCCCACTCCTCGCTCCGTCTTGCTTCCGTCCGTATATATAGATATGGTTGTGTCGTCGTTTTGTAATTGGCCGGGGTCATTGGTGATGGCGAAGCTTATCTCCGGTTTTTCCGCGGGATGGGGTTCTTCTATTGCAGGTACGGCTCGCTCAATCCGGTCTCCTTCGCGTAAGAACGGAGACGACCCCCTCCTGGCCTCAAACATTGCGGCGGCTTCTTCCACCCTGAGGTCGAGGGGCAGTATCCCCGCCAATAGCGTCGCGGAATTTAGCGATGCCGTCCTATATGTCTTTGCAATTTTTTGTGCAAATGCCCTCTGCACCGTCTCCAGCTTTTTCCTTGTGCACAGTTTCTTAACTGTCGGTGCCCAGGCTGCCGACGCGTATGTAATTATCGGCTCTATGACGGCTTGGTATACCTGGTGTACCATGTCTCCCGTCATTCCCCATTCCAGCTTCGCCATTCTTGCTACTTTTTTATGTATATCTGCCGCTTTCCTCGTGACATTTTGCACGTGCTTGTTAAACGTTAGCCCTTCGTCTATAGTCAATCCCAATAGTTTAATTTCCTTCTCTATGACAATATCCTGTCCATTCATTCTAATTTTTGGGGTATCGAACTTCAACCTTCGCGTCAGGACCATTGCTTTGGTTTTTTGTGGCGCGAAGTTGAGCTTATTCTCGATACCCCACTTCCTCACATACTCGAGGGCAACGTTTGCTCGGTTCTCGATGGAGTGCGTGTCCGTTCCGCTGAACATCAGCACCACATCGTCTGCGAAAGCCTGTGCGTATGTCCCATCTTCTTCTAATTCGACCAGTAGTGGGTCGAGCAAGATGTTCCAGAAAGTGGGGCCGCTAATCGAGCCTTGGATGCATCCCTTTTCCGGTTGCCTCACATGCTCTCTGTTTGCGTAGCGGACCACCACTCTCCTGCCTTTGAAGTAGTCTTCCACTACCAGCCTTAGTTGCTTGGGACAGTCTTTCTTCGCCAGTTGGTACTTGATCGCTGGCCACCAAGCGTTGTCGAAAGCCCCCTCGATATCCAGCGACACCATCAACACTATTTCTTTGTTTTTTATGTGGCTCCTCGCTTTGGTCAAGATATCGAAGAGGGCATCTTCCGTGCTTTTTCCCGGCATAAAGCCATACTGCCTCCTGCTCATCCTGGGGAGTAGGCTGTGTCTAATTCTGTTTATCATCACCTTTTCTAGTATCTTCCCCATGACTGGCAGGAGGCCTATTGGACGGTATGACTTGGCGGCCGCGTAGTCCTCCTTTCCTGGCTTCCTCAGTACCACTATCGTGCATTCCTTCCATAGATCAGGGAAGCATCCCACTTCGAGGCATTTGTTGAAGATGGCCAGGGGAACCTCCGGGTTCGCCGTGATAGCTGCGCAGCAGATATCGGCGGTGAGTCCGTCAGCCCCCGGGGCCTTCCTCGGGTTGAAGCTTCGAGCAGTGCCGATGAGCTCCGCCATTGTAATTGGCACTTCATCAGCACTACTTTCCCGCAGGCTGCTTGTCATTTCCTCGACTGCTTTTCTTGTTAATCGATGGATATCATTATCCATCTCATAATTGTCTGGCGGGAAGAATTTCTGGGCCAGCAGCTGCACGGATTGTTCTGAATTCAACGAAATGCCCTTCTCTATCAGCGTGGTGTCCTCCCTGATCCCTTCCGCCTTCCTTATTATTTTATATATCCTGTCCCATACGCTTTCCCCTTCTCGCTTCGTGCAAAGTTTTTTCCACCCTTCCTTCTGGGCCCTCTCGATCTCCTCTTCATATGTCTTTTTCGCCTCCAGGTAGGCGGTTATTACGCACTCTCTCCTCCTGGGAGCTGCGTATGAGATCCTTTTCTTTTTCCTTGTCATATCTTTCTTAAGGGCCTCTATTTCCTTGTTCCACCAGGGTGGTTCGAAGCGTTTCCTTTTTTGTTTATATTTGGGGATATATTTTTCAGCGGCATTTATAATTGATTTCATGTAGCTCATTACTAAGTTGTTGACCCCGGCTTTTGTGTTCTGTCCTTGAATGGTTTCTGTGCTTATGCTTATGCTGTGTTCTTGAATTCCTCCCAGTCTGCTTTTTTCGTATTGTATTTGCGGGTCGTTTTTGGTAGTGTGTGCGTTTGGGGTTTTTGAAGGGCTGTAGTCACAAAAATTGTGTTGTGGTCTGAACTGGTAATCGAAGTATCAACCCACCATCTTGTTACCTTGCTGAGGAGAGCCGTTGTGCATACGGTGATATCAACTGCACTCGTGTATCTACGGCCCCCTCGTACGGTGTCGAAGGTGGGTGTGTTGCCACAATTTAGGATGCTCAGCCCTTCCTCATCAAGGAACCCTCGTAATTCCTTTCCTCGTGCGTCTTCGTTTCGGCTCCCCCACCACTCACTCCATGCGTTCACGTCCCCTCCAATTAGCACCATCTTGGTTTTTAGCTTTTTCGTGACGCTTCCTAGTTGTTCGAGGTATGGTTCGATGGGTTCATCGCCTTCAAAGTACACAGAAATTACCCCTATTTCCCACTGGTCCGTTCTCAGGACGGCAGCCACTATGTTTTCCGTGATGGTTAGGTTAGGTTAGGTTAGGTTAGGTTAGGTTAGGTTAGGTTAGGTTAGGTTAGGTTAGGTTAGTTTTTTTTTTTTTTTTTTTTTTTTTTTTTTTTTTTTTTTTTTAAAACACCTAATAGGCCTACCTTCCCCGGCTACTTTATCGCCGGGGGCGTTGTCTAAGCTAAACTTCCCTCTTTTCTGTCATTCATCCTCACAATAATTTACACACAACTCAATTTTTATTAGGATTTAAATACAGATTTTCACAGACTTTGCTTAACCTACTTATATCTAATTTTTTACTCTAATGTTTTGCAGTCCTTTCTATGGCGAGACGTGGCCCGCGAGGCGGGCGGATTTCACTTGTCCGTGAGTATTCTCATAATACCCATTAGCAAGTGGGCGCCGGCCGCCTCGCGGTCCCCGCCCTGGCTTTACTTTTATTGAACCTGACTGTTCGTCTAGTAATTTTTTGGCAAAAAGCCTCCAAGTGCGTCCTGTGACAAGCTAGCATGTCGGGCAGTCCCTGGAGACTAAGCGACATGCCAGTCATTTGTTCCAGGTCGCACCTGGAGGAGGCAAAAATCGGGCACTCCGTTAGTAAGTGAGGGATGGATTGTTCCACCCCACTGTCGCATTCGCATTCTGGCGATTCTTTCAGTTTGAAACGACACAGGTACCCTGCAAAGGGCCCATGGCCTGTGAGTACCTGTGTCATCTCAGGACTGAATCTTCTTTCTCTTATATTTTTGTGTGCCTCAGTGATGTTGCTGAAGAACAGTTTCGTTGTTCCTCCATTTACTCCCTCTCTGTACCGCCGGTCCCACTCTTCTAGCGTCTTCCTTCTCACTTCCTTCTTGATGTGCGATAGGGGGTACTCCACGTGGACTGCTTTGACCTTTGAGGTATCCGCCGCGGCCCTCGCGAGTTCGTCCGCCCTCTCATTCCCCTCTGTGCCGACGTGCGCCTTCACCCAGTGGAGTTTTATATTTTGGCCGTTTCTTCGGCTCTCCACTAGGTGTCGGCGGATCTCGATGACTCGGGGATTTCGAGAGCGTCCGCCCGCGATGGCCTCGAGCGAGGACCTCGAGTCGCTGCAGATGTTCACGTTAGTACCCCCCATCGCCGCCTCCCCTATTGCACCAACGAGAGCTGCCAGCTCTGCTTGATAGACGGTGCAGTAGGGGGCCATCTTTATCTTTTTCCATTTAATCTCTTTGCCATTTTCCCATTTTGACCAGGCGGCTCCCACTCCTCGCTCCGTCTTGCTTCCGTCCGTATATATAGATATGGTTGTGTCGTCGTTTTGTAATTGGCCGGGGTCATTGGTGATGGCGAAGCTTATCTCCGGTTTTTCCGCGGGATGGGGTTCTTCTATTGCAGGTACGGCTCGCTCAATCCGGTCTCCTTCGCGTAAGAACGGAGACGACCCCCTCCTGGCCTCAAACATTGCGGCGGCTTCTTCCACCCTGAGGTCGAGGGGCAGTATCCCCGCCAATAGCGTCGCGGAATTTAGCGATGCCGTCCTATATGTCTTTGCAATTTTTTGTGCAAATGCCCTCTGCACCGTCTCCAGCTTTTTCCTTGTGCACAGTTTCTTAACTGTCGGTGCCCAGGCTGCCGACGCGTATGTAATTATCGGCTCTATGACGGCTTGGTATACCTGGTGTACCATGTCTCCCGTCATTCCCCATTCCAGCTTCGCCATTCTTGCTACTTTTTTATGTATATCTGCCGCTTTCCTCGTGACATTTTGCACGTGCTTGTTAAACGTTAGCCCTTCGTCTATAGTCAATCCCAATAGTTTAATTTCCTTCTCTATGACAATATCCTGTCCATTCATTCTAATTTTTGGGGTATCGAACTTCAACCTTCGCGTCAGGACCATTGCTTTGGTTTTTTGTGGCGCGAAGTTGAGCTTATTCTCGATACCCCACTTCCTCACATACTCGAGGGCAACGTTTGCTCGGTTCTCGATGGAGTGCGTGTCCGTTCCGCTGAACATCAGCACCACATCGTCTGCGAAAGCCTGTGCGTATGTCCCATCTTCTTCTAATTCGACCAGTAGTGGGTCGAGCAAGATGTTCCAGAAAGTGGGGCCGCTAATCGAGCCTTGGATGCATCCCTTTTCCGGTTGCCTCACATGCTCTCTGTTTGCGTAGCGGACCACCACTCTCCTGCCTTTGAAGTAGTCTTCCACTACCAGCCTTAGTTGCTTGGGACAGTCTTTCTTCGCCAGTTGGTACTTGATCGCTGGCCACCAAGCGTTGTCGAAAGCCCCCTCGATATCCAGCGACACCATCAACACTATTTCTTTGTTTTTTATGTGGCTCCTCGCTTTGGTCAAGATATCGAAGAGGGCATCTTCCGTGCTTTTTCCCGGCATAAAGCCATACTGCCTCCTGCTCATCCTGGGGAGTAGGCTGTGTCTAATTCTGTTTATCATCACCTTTTCTAGTATCTTCCCCATGACTGGCAGGAGGCCTATTGGACGGTATGACTTGGCGGCCGCGTAGTCCTCCTTTCCTGGCTTCCTCAGTACCACTATCGTGCATTCCTTCCATAGATCAGGGAAGCATCCCACTTCGAGGCATTTGTTGAAGATGGCCAGGGGAACCTCCGGGTTCGCCGTGATAGCTGCGCAGCAGATATCGGCGGTGAGTCCGTCAGCCCCCGGGGCCTTCCTCGGGTTGAAGCTTCGAGCAGTGCCGATGAGCTCCGCCATTGTAATTGGCACTTCATCAGCACTACTTTCCCGCAGGCTGCTTGTCATTTCCTCGACTGCTTTTCTTGTTAATCGATGGATATCATTATCCATCTCATAATTGTCTGGCGGGAAGAATTTCTGGGCCAGCAGCTGCACGGATTGTTCTGAATTCAACGAAATGCCCTTCTCTATCAGCGTGGTGTCCTCCCTGATCCCTTCCGCCTTCCTTATTATTTTATATATCCTGTCCCATAAGCTTTCCCCTTCTCGCTTCGTGCAAAGTTTTTTCCACCCTTCCTTCTGGGCCCTCTCGATCTCCTCTTCATATGTCTTTTTCGCCTCCAGGTAGGCGGTTATTACGCACTCTCTCCTCCTGGGAGCTGCGTATGAGATCCTTTTCTTTTTCCTTGTCATATCTTTCTTAAGGGCCTCTATTTCCTTGTTCCACCAGGGTGGTTCGAAGCGTTTCCTTTTTTGTTTATATTTGGGGATATATTTTTCAGCGGCATTTATAATTGATTTCATGTAGCTCATTACTAAGTTGTTGACCCCGGCTTTTGTGTTCTGTCCTTGAATGGTTTCTGTGCTTATGCCATGTCCCCTTACATTGTTCTTGAATTCCTCCCAGTCTGCTTTTTTCGTATTGTATTTGCGGGTCGTTTTTGGTAGTGTGTGCGTTTGGGGTTTTTGAAGGGCTGTAGTCACAAAAATTGTGTTGTGGTCTGAACTGGTAATCGAAGTATCAACCCACCATCTTGTTACCTTGCTGAGGAGAGCCGTTGTGCATACGGTGATATCAACTGCACTCGTGTATCTACGGCCCCCTCGTACGGTGTCGAAGGTGGGTGTGTTGCCACAATTTAGGATGCTCAGCCCTTCCTCATCAAGGAACCCTCGTAATTCCTTTCCTCGTGCGTCTTCGTTTCGGCTCCCCCACCACTCACTCCATGCGTTCACGTCCCCTCCAATTAGCACCATCTTGGTTTTTAGCTTTTTCGTGACGCTTCCTAGTTGTTCGAGGTATGGTTCGATGGGTTCATCGCCTTCAAAGTACACAGAAATTACCCCTATTTCCCACTGGTCCGTTCTCAGGACGGCAGCCACTATGTTTTCCGTGATTAGTGTCTTGTCTTGTATGACTTCGATGTGTTCGTCGAAAACAAGTATCGCCGCCTTCACCGGTTTCTTTTCTGTGGGTACGCACTGCACTACTCTGTACACAGGGCTTTCTGCCATCTGTTTACTGGCCCCTGTGTACGGTTCTTGGAGTAGTGCTATCTTTACGTTTCTACCGCCCGCTTCTTTTACAAACTCCTGGATTGCGATTCTCTTTTTTCTTAGGTTCGCTTGTGCCAGGAGAAAGCCGGTATTTTCATTTGTGCCCTCGGCTTTTTAGCAATACGCGTAACTTTGCCTTGCCGCTTTGTCCCATCCCTGCCGGGTTGGACAGCTCTGGCTGAAGGCTCCGTGCTCCGCGTTTTTGCCTTTTACTGTTTTACAATTAACGCAGCTGGGAGGCTTCCCCTCCTTGTGCATCTGGCAATCAGCCCTCATGTGGGCTCCTCCGCAGTGACTGCACACCTCTGTCTCATTCTTACAGTGTCGACGGGTGTGTCCATATCCCAGACACATTGTACACTGGACCAGAGGGGATTGGTCCTCTACCCAGACCCTCTGCAGGTCCACGTGTATCCTGCCAGCTGTTGTCAGTGATTGCCATAATTTAGGCGTGACCTGCAGGACCACGTGGCTCTCCAGAGGGTTTCTAGCTTTCTTTCGATATTTTTCCGTGATTTCTAAGTCCCGTTCCTCCAGGTGCGCAGTCACGTTTTTATTCTGGTTTTTTATGGCCCGGGAGATATCCTCTATCGAGTTGCAGGACAGGAGATTTTTCACTCTTACTAAGGGTTTTTTGTTTTGTGTGTCCTTCACTGTCATTTGTTCCCCTAGCTTTTCTTTTAGTTTGTTCCTTTCTTCCTCCGTCCTGCAGCCCATTATCACCTTCCCATCTCTGGCTCTCCTTATGTTTTCCACCTGCCAGCCTTCGTCCTTTGCATTCAGCAGGTGCCGGATGTTTTGCATTGTTTCCTCTGCCGTGTCGGTCGCACTCTTTGGCGCCACGACGACAGAGTGCAGCGTTCGTCTTGGTTTTTGTCGTCCCGGGCCGTCTTTTCCGTGTTGATCCTGACCGAGATTTTCTTTGGTCGCTTCTGCATACGACTTCATTTTGCTTTCCAGTTTGTTTTGCCTTTCTATTTCCTTCTTTTCTTTTTGTTCGAACTCTTTTCTAATCTCGGACAGGATGCTTTCGTTGTTTTTCATTGCCAGATGCTCCATATCTATTCTCAGCTTTTCCAGTTTTCTGTTTTCTGTTTCCATTTTCTCTATCTGTTTTTCTAGCCTGTCGTTTGCTTCTGATTTTTTGTCATTTTTATTTTTTGGTGTTCCTTTATTTGGGTTTCTCATTAGTTCCTCTTCGGCCTCCTTTACTATCTGGTACAGCCGCTTTACTGCTGACTGTACTCCTGTTTTAATATCAGTCTTTATATTCCTGGATTCCGCCAGGTGCGCCATTGCCTTGAGGTAGCAGTTTTTGGCTTCTTTTTCCCTGGTTTGTGCGGGAGTAGGAGACTTTCCCCCTCCACTCGCACCCACCAGGGGAGCCTCTTTTACCACCTTTGGGACTTGGCTGGAGGCCTCCTCCCATTTATCAATGCTGCGCCTAATGCCAGGCGCCGATGTCTGGCTTTTGGGTGGTGTGCGGAGACCCAGCATTTTGCCTATTAGGTGTAGTCGGTTTTTTAAAATTTAATTAAGTTCAATAGCTGTTTAGCCTAAGGTCTACTCCCAATAGGGTAGTAGCCGCGTCGATAATATAATAAAATATTTATATACAATTATTGATTATTCTATAACTTAACCTAAGGTCTATCCCCAATAGGGTGATAGCCGAGTCAATAAATAAATAAGAAGAATAATTTTTTAAAAAACAGTTTTTTAAATTACTATAAAACTTATCCTAAGGTCTACTCCCAAAAGGGGTAGTAGCCGAGTCAGTAATTTATTTTAAAATTTTCAATCCAGTAATTTCAATTTAATAAATAGCATTAGTCAAAAACAGGATTACAATTCTTTAAAACAATTATTATATACTTAATATTAAGGTCTGTCCCCAAAAGGGTGGCAGCCGTCGGTTTGTCAACTTTTTAAACTTAATCTAAGGTCTGTCCCCAATAGGGTGGCAGCCGTCAACTTATCCTAGTTTCGTCGGTTTATCACAGATTTAGAAAAATTTTCCGACTCTATGTAGAGCCGTCTCTACCACCCAGGCCAATCGGGCTGCTTGAGCCCTTTTGTTTGATGTATATCTTTTGTAAATCGGATTAGTAGTTTTTGAGATATAACGCTTTTAAATTATTCAAGATGGCGTACAAAATGGCCGTCAATCCGAATTTCTGTAATAACTTTGCCAATTTTTATCGGAGGAGGCCGCGGTTTTCACTGTTGTGATGAGCGCCCCTCACCCGACCTGATTGGCGAAAAAACCGGGTTGGTAGAGTCGACTCTACTTTTTTACAATTTTTGGATATTTATTTAGCGGAGCGAAGTCAGGCCTTTCGAGGGTCGAGAGTCCCGTGAAGATCGGGCAACCCGTTCCGGAGATATGCTATTTTAGGTTTTTCAAGATGGCGGACAAAATGGCCGCCAAAAAGAAGAATTTATCGTAGTTTCGGTGTCCTTGCTCCGATCTCGACGCGGTTTTCTTCCTCGTGTTGCCCTAACAATTTTCTATTTAGAGCAATCAATACGGTTTTATAAAAAAGGGTGGGGATGGGTAATTCTATAAAACTTTTTAATAAAAGTGGGATTTCTTAAAATCTGCTGAATTGTTTGAGCCGACAATGCCCCGCAGTGATGTCTTATCCTAATATCTTATGCTACTTACAACTATTTTTGAGGACAACTCGAAAACGGCGAGAGGGGGGAGGTTGGGGGGTAACTCCCACCAGGGGGGGAGTTTTTTATGTATTTATATAGAATTTAATAATAGGAGCAAGGCTTGTATACGTATATACGTATACAAGTCTGCTATCAAAAATCCCGAAAAATGCACCGTTTTTGAGTTACGGGCTGTTAAAGTTTTACCGATTTTGAAAAATTTTGTAAATTTTCGGTATTTTTGCAAATTTTTGATTTTTGAATTTCAAAAACTTTTATAATATAAAGCTAAGCCCCGCAACCAAGACCAGTATATGGATATATATCCATATACCGGGGTGACGTTGAAAAACCCCTATCTCCTACCGTTCCCGAGTTATTCCCTGTTTTTTGTCCTGAGTCTTCCCGTCGCCTTTTCTCCGGAACCGCTGAGTCGATTTTTGTTTTCAAAGCGTTGTTCGGTAGAACTCGACGAGAGCTTCTTTTTAGTGTGTCGCACGTTGTTGATTTCCCTCGGGAACACCGACCACGTGCCACGTGGTTTTTAGGTTTTTCCCCTTTTTCTTTTTTGTTCCTGGTCGGAAAATTCCCCTCGACCCCTCGTTAAACGCGGCTTTTTGAGCTCTATCTATTAGTGATTTTTATTGTTGGGGTCGCCGCTTTAGTTTTAAAGTTATGGTATGAAATACTTTGTTTTTGTTAGGTTATGTTGGTTATTTCCCTTTAAAAAATTTTCCCCAAGTCCGATTTTTTCGTGCTATACGTCAATCTTCAAGACTTTTTAAAACACGTCGTTTGACATATAGCACCAGTGGGGGACGGCTCTATTTCACCGTCTGGTGGTCACGCCCCTTTTTTGTTTTTTAGAAATTTTTTCCAAACCTTTAGACCAAAAAATCCAAGTGAGGCATCAATCGAAGCGGCTTGCAGAAACACATATAACGGTGCACAAAAATTTATGGGTCACCGATCTGGTTTGCGCGTCGCACTCACTTTTGTCACCAATTTCTTTATATTTTTAGGTTTTTTGCACTTTTTTGTCACTTTTTTAAATTTTTTGTTACACAATCTTTATATATTTAGATTCGTCGTCACAAGACGCACAAAATGATGTATAACACTGTTTAATTAGAAACAAAAAACCTATTTTTAGGATTTTTAGACCCGGAGCACTACTGATTTCTGACCAACTCGGACGGCGGTTCAACTGCGACTCGGTTAGGTTAGGTTAGGTTAGGTTAGGTTAGGTTAGGTTAGGTTAGGTTAGGTTAGGTTAGGTTAGGTTAGGTTAGGTTAGGTTAGGTTAGGTTAGGTTAGGTTAGGTTAGGTTAGGTTAGGTTAGGTTAGGTTAGGTTAGGTTAGGTTAGGTTAGGTTAGGTTAGGTTAGGTTAGGTTAGGTTAGGTTAGGTTAGGTTAGGTTAGGTTAGGTTAGGTTAGGTTAGGTTAGGTTAGGTTAGGTTAGGTTAGGTTAGGTTAGGTTAGGTTAGGTTAGGTTAGGTTAGGTTAGGTTTTTTTTTTTTTTTTTTTTTATTTTTTATTTTATAAAACACCTAATAGGCCTACCTTCCCCGGCTACTTTATCGCCGGGGGCGTTGACTAAGCTAAACTTCCCTCTTTTCTGTCATCCATCCTCACAATAATTTACACACAACTCAATTTTTATTAGGATTTAAATACAGATTTATCACAGACTTTGCTTAACCTACTTATATCTAATTTCTTACTCTAATGTCTTGCAGTCCTTTCTATGGCGAGAAGTTGCCCGCGAGGCGGGCGGATTTCACTTGTCCGTGAGTATTCTCATAATACCCATTAGCAAGTGGGCGCCGGCCGCCTCGCGGTCCCCGCCCTGGCTTTACTTTTATTGAACCTGACTGTTCGTCTAGTAATTTTTTTTGGCAAAAAGCCTCCAGGTGCGTCCTGTGACAAGCTAGCATGTCGGGCAGTCCCTGGAGACTAAGCGACATGCCAGTCATTTGTTCCAGGTCGCACCTGGAGGAGGCAAAAATCGGGCACTCCGTTAGTAGGTGAGGGATGGTTTGTTCCACCCCTCTGTCGCATTCGCATTCTGGCGATTCTTTCAGTTTGAAACGACACAGGTACCCAGCAAAGGGCCCATGGCCTGTGAGTACCTGTGTCATTTCAGGACTGAATCTTCTTTCTCTTATATTTTTGTGTGCCTCAGTGATGTTGTTTAAGAACAGTTTCGTTATTTCTCCGTTTACTCCCTCTCTGTACCGCCGATCCCACTCTTCTAGCGTCTTTCTTCTCACTTCCTTCTTGATGTGCGATAGGGGGTACTCCACGTGGGCTGCTTTGACTTTTGAGGTATCCGCTGCGGCCCTCGCGAGTTCGTCCGCCCTCTCATTCCCCTCTGTGCCGACGTGCGCCTTCACCCAGTGGAGTTTTATATTTTGGCCGTTTCTTCGGCTCTCCACTAGGTGTCGGCGGATCTCGACGACTCGGGGATTTCGAGAGCGTCCGCCCGCGATGGCCTCGAGCGAGGACCTCGAGTCGCTGCAGATGTTCACGTTAGTACCCCCCATCGCCGCCTCCCCTATTGCACCAACGAGAGCTGCCAGCTCTGCTTGATAGACGGTGCAGTAGGGGGCCATCTTTATCTTTTTCCATTTAATCTCTTTGCCATTCTCCCATTTTGTCCAGGCGGCTCCCACTCCTCGCTCCGTCTTGCTTCCGTCCGTATATATAGATATGGTTGTGTCATCATTTTGTAATTGGCCGGGGTCATTGGTGATGGCGAAGCTTATCTCCGGTTTTTCCGCGGGATGGGGTTCTTCTATTGCAGGTACGGCTCGCTCAATCCGGTCTCCTTCGCGTAAGAACGGAGACGACCCCCTCCTGGCCTTAAACATTGCGGCGGCTTCTTCCACCCTGAGGTCGAGGGGCAGTATCCCCGCCAATAGCGTCGCGGAATTTAGCGATGCCGTCCTATATGTCTTTGCAATTTTTTGTGCAAATGCCCTCTGCACCGTCTCCAGCTTTTTCCTTGTGCACAGTTTCTTAACTGTCGGTGCCCAGGCTGCCGACGCGTATGTAATTATCGGCTCTATGACGGCTTGGTATACCTGGTGTACCATGTCTCCCGTCATTCCCCATTCCAGCTTCGCCATTCTTGCTACTTTTTTATGTATATCTGCCGCTTTCCTCGTGACATTTTGCACGTGCTTGTTAAACGTTAGCCCTTCGTCTATAGTCAATCCCAATAGTTTTATTTCCTTCTCTATGACAATATCTTGTTCATTCATTCTAATTTTTGGGGTATCGAACTTCAACCTTCGCGTCAGGACCATTGCTTTGGTTTTTTGTGGCGCGAAGTTGAGCTTATTCTCGATACCCCACTTCCTCACATACTCGAGGGCAACGTTTGCTCGGTTCTCGATGGAGTGCGTGTCCGTTCCGCTGAACATCAGCACCACATCGTCTGCGAAAGCCTGTGCGTATGTCCCATCTTCTTCTAATTCGACCAGTAGTGGGTCGAGCAAGATGTTCCAGAAAGTGGGGCCGCTAATCGAGCCTTGGATGCATCCCTTTTCCGGTTGCTTCACATGCTCTCTGTTTGCGTAGCGGACCACCACTCTCCTGCCTTTAAAGTAGTCTTCCACTACCAGCCTTAGTTGCTTGGGACAGTCTTTCTTCGCCAGTTGGTACTTGATCGCTGGCCACCAAGCGTTGTCGAAAGCCCCCTCGATATCCAGCGACACCATCAGCACTATTTCTTTGTTTTTTATGTGGCTCCTCGCTTTGGTCAAGATATCGAAGAGGGCATCTTCCGTGCTTTTTCCCGGCATAAAGCCATACTGCCTCCTGCTCATCCTGGGGAGTAGGCTGTGTCTGATTCTGCTTATCATCACCTTTTCTAGTATCTTCCCCATGACTGGCAGGAGGCCTATTGGACGGTATGACTTGGCGGCCGCGTAGTCCTCCTTTCCTGGCTTCCTCAGTACCACTATCGTGCATTCCTTCCATAGATCAGGGAAGCATCCCACTTCGAGGCATTTATTGAAGATGGCCAGGGGAACCTCCGGGTTCGCCGTGATAGCTGCGCAGCAGATATCGGCGGTGAGTCCGTCAGCCCCCGGGGCCTTCCTCGGGTTGAAGCTTCGAGCAGTGCCGATGAGCTCCGCCATTGTGATTGGCACTTCATCAGCACTACTTTCCCGCAGGCTGCTGGTCATTTCCTCGACTATTTTTCTTGTTAATCGATGGATATCATTATCCATCTCATAATTGTCTGGCGGGAAGAATTTTTGGGCCAGCAGCTGCACGGATTGTTCTGAATTCAACGAAATGCCCTTCTCTATCAGCGTGGTGTCCTCCCTGATCCCTTCCGCCTTCCTTATTATTTTATATATCCTGTCCCATAAGCTTTCCCCTTCTCGCTTCGTGCAAAGTTTTTTCCACCCTTCCTTCTGGGCCCTCTCGATCTCCTCTTCATATGTCTTTTTCGCCTCCAGGTAGGCGGTTATTACGCACTCTCTCCTCCTGGGAGCTGCGTATGAGATCCTTTTCTTTTTCCTTGTCATATCTTTCTTAAGGGCCTCTATTTCCTTGTTCCACCAGGGTGGTTCGAAGCGTTTCCTTTTTTGTTTATATTTGGGGATATGTTTTTCAGCGGCTTTTATAATTGATTTCATGTAGCTCATTACTAAGTTGTTGACCCCGGCTTTTGTGTTCTGTCCTTGAATGGTTTCTGTGCTTATGCCATGTCCCCTTACATTGTTCTTGAATTCCTCCCAGTCTGCTTTTTTCGTATTGTATTTGCGGGTCGTTTTTGGTAGTGTGTGCGTTTGGGGTTTTTGAAGGGCTGTAGTCACAAAAATTGTGTTGTGGTCTGAACTGGTAATCGAAGTATCAACCCACCATCTTGTTACCTTGCTGAGGAGAGCCGTTGTGCATACGGTGATATCGACTGCACTCGTGTATCTACGGCCCCCTCGTACGGTGTCGAAGGTGGGTGTGTTGCCACAATTTAGGATGCTCAGCCCTTCCTCATCAAGGAACCCTCGTAATTCCTTTCCTCGTGCGTCTTCGTTTCGGCTCCCCCACCGGTTAGGTTAGGTTAGGTTAGGTTAGGTTAGGTTAGGTTAGGTTAGGTTAGGTTAGGTTAGGTTAGGTTAGGTTAGGTTAGGTTAGGTTAGGTTAGGTTAGGTTAGGTTAGGTTAGGTTAGGTTAGGTTAGGTTAGGTTAGGTTAGGTTAGGTTAGGTTAGGTTAGGTTAGGTTAGGTTAGGTTAGGTTAGGTTAGGTTAGGTTAGGTTAGGTTTTTTTTTTTTTTTTTTTTTTTTTTTTTTTTTTTTTTCCTACTCAGCCTACTCCCCGGGCGAAGTTTATCCCCGGGCCGTGGAATGTCTAGCTAGATTAAAACACGTAGTAATTTATTTTTATTTCCAAAAACTATTTTAGTTACATTTTTGTTCCTTATCTATTTTGTACATTGCATACTTATATTCATCAATTATTTATATCTTTACATTTTTACTTTTTTATATAGGTGACGTGTGACAACCGCACGCTGTATCTGGACACGACGCCGAGTGGTGCGGGCATTTCCTTTGATAATCGGTTATTATCCATGGGAAAGCCCCGTCCCCCGGACGTCGCCTTCCGTCACATGTGCTGGCGTGTCACAGTCCCTGTTCCGTCTGCGGACACTTTGTATAATTCTATCACAAAGCTCCTCAAGGTGTGTCCGTAAGTCGTCGCGGGACACGAACTGTGGGAGCTGGTTTTCTGCTAATGAGATTCCAGTCTTCTCCCCCACCTCGTGCCTCGCGACCCCAAACATTGGGCAGCTAAGCAGACAGTGCAAGGACGTTTCCGGCGTGGTGTTGTCACACGGACATGACGGGTCTCGCTTTAAATTAAATCTGTTTAGATAACTAGCAAAGGGGCCGTGGCCCGTCATGATGTGCACTAGGTTTCTGTTTGGTCTTCTTTGTCTAACGAATTTGTATGCTAATTTTATGTCCGGTAGAAATACCCTGGTCACCAACCCCTGCTCACTTTCCGCGTACCTTTGCTGCCACTTTTTGATTGTGTCTGCGCGAATGATCCTTTTAATATAGGATGTCGGACATCTTGCATACTCTGGTTTGGCCTTCAGATGGTTTGCTGCGTTTCTGGCTAGGTCGTCCGCTCTTTCATTCCCGGCGAGACCACAGTGAGCTTTTATCCAGTAAAGTTTTACTTTCTTGTTGCTTTCGTTTGCTCTTCTGAGGTTGCGCCTTATCTCCACGATAAGAGGGTGCCATGAATTTCCGCTGACTACCGCCTGTAGCACCGATCTGGAATCCGAGTAGATTGCACAGGTTAGGTTAGGTTAGGTTAGGTTAGGTTAGGTTAGGTTAGGTTAGGTTAGGTTAGGTTAGGTTAGGTTAGGTTAGGTTAGGTTAGGTTAGGTTAGGTTAGGTTAGGTTAGGTTAGGTTAGGTTAGGTTAGGTTAGGTTAGGTTAGGTTAGGTTAGGTTAGGTTAGGTTAGGTTAGGTTAGGTTAGGTTAGG
>NW_025576222.1:52500-60000 GCF_905147105.1 Pieris brassicae
GGTTAGGTTAGGTTAGGTTAGGTTAGGTTAGGTTAGGTTAGGTTAGGTTAGGTTAGGTTAGGTTAGGTTAGGTTAGGTTAGGTTAGGTTAGGTTAGGTTAGGTTAGGTTAGGTTAGGTTAGGTTAGGTTAGGTTAGGTTAGGTTAGGTTAGGTTAGGTTAGGTTAGGTTAGGTTAGGTTAGGTTAGGTTAGGTTAGGTTAGGTTAGGTTAGGTTAGGTTAGGTTAGGTTAGGTTAGGTTAGGTTAGGTTAGGTTAGGTTAGGTTAGGTTAGGTTAGGTTAGGTTAGGTTAGGTTAGGTTAGGTTAGGTTAGGTTAGTTAGGTTAGGTTAGGTTAGGTTAGGTTAGGTTAGGTTAGGTTAGGTTAGGTTAGGTTAGGTTAGGTTAGGTTAGGTTAGGTTAGGTTAGGTTAGGTTAGGTTAGGTTAGGTTAGGTTAGGTTAGGTTAGGTTAGGTTAGGTTAGGTTAGGTTAGGTTAGGTTAGGTTAGGTTAGGTTAGGTTAGGTTAGGTTAGGTTAGGTTAGGTTAGGTTAGGTTAGGTTAGGTTAGGTTAGGTTAGGTTAGGTTAGGTTAGGTTAGGTTAGGTTAGGTTAGGTTAGGTTAGGTTAGGTTAGGTTAGGTTAGGTTAGGTTAGGTTAGGTTAGGTTAGATTAGGTTAGGTTAGGTTAGGTTAGGTTAGGTTAGGTTAGGTTAGGTTAGGTTAGGTTAGGTTAGGTTAGGTTAGGTTAGGTTAGGTTAGGTTAGGTTAGGTTAGGTTAGGTTAGGTTAGGTTAGGTTAGGTTAGGTTAGGTTAGGTTAGGTTAGGTTAGGTTAGGTTAGGTTAGGTTAGGTTAGGTTAGGT
Organism: Pieris brassicae; assembly: GCF_905147105.1. Lineage (NCBI taxonomy): Eukaryota > Metazoa > Arthropoda > Insecta > Lepidoptera > Pieridae > Pieris > Pieris brassicae. The sequence continues at coordinate 53,338 of NW_025576222.1, forward strand.
TAGGTTAGGTTAGGTTAGGTTAGGTTAGGTTAGGTTAGGTTAGGTTAGGTTAGGTTAGGTTAGGTTAGGTTAGGTTAGGTTAGGTTAGGTTAGGTTAGGTTAGGTTAGGTTAGGTTAGGTTAGGTTAGGTTAGGTTAGGTTAGGTTAGGTTAGGTTAGGTTAGGTTAGGTTAGGTTAGGTTAGGTTAGGTTAGGTTAGGTTAGGTTAGGTTAGGTTAGGTTAGGTTAGGTTAGGTTAGGTTAGGTTAGGTTAGGTTAGGTTAGGTTAGGTTAGGTTAGGTTAGGTTAGGTTAGGTTAGGTTAGGTTAGGTTAGGTTAGGTTAGGTTAGGTTAGGTTAGGTTAGGTGAGGTTAGGTTAGGTTAGGTTAGGTTAGGTTAGGTTAGGTTAGGTTAGGTTAGGTTAGGTTAGGTTAGGTTAGGTTAGGTTAGGTTAGGTTAGGTTAGGTTAGGTTAGGTTAGGTTAGGTTAGGTTAGGTTAGGTTAGGTTAGGTTAGGTTAGGTTAGGTTAGGTTAGGTTAGGTTAGGTTAGGTTAGGTTAGGTTAGGTTAGGTTAGGTTAGGTTAGGTTAGGTTAGGTTAGGTTAGGTTAGGTTAGATTAGGTTAGGTTAGGTTAGGTTAGGTTAGGTTAGGTTAGGTTAGGTTAGGTTAGGTTAGGTTAGGTTAGGTTAGGTTAGGTTAGGTTAGGTTAGGTTAGGTTAGGTTAGGTTAGGTTAGGTTAGGTTAGGTTAGGTTAGGTTAGGTTAGGTTAGGTTAGGTTAGGTTAGGTTAGGTTAGGTTAGGTTAGTTAGGTTAGGTTAGGTTAGGTTAGGTTAGGTTAGGTTAGGTTAGGTTAGGTTAGGTTAGGTTAGGTTAGGTTAGGTTAGGTTAGGTTAGGTTAGGTTAGGTTAGGTTAGGTTAGGTTAGGTTAGGTTAGGTTAGGTTAGGTTAGGTTAGGTTAGGTTAGGTTAGGTTAGGTTAGGTTAGGTTAGGTTAGGTTAGGTTAGGTTAGGTTAGGTTAGGTTAGGTTAGGTTAGGTTAGGTTAGGTTAGGTTAGGTTAGGTTAGGTTAGGTTAGATTAGGTTAGGTTAGGTTAGGTTAGGTTAGGTTAGGTTAGGTTAGGTTAGGTTAGGTTAGGTTAGGTTAGGTTAGGTTAGGTTAGGTTAGGTTAGGTTAGGTTAGGTTAGGTTAGGTTAGGTTAGGTTAGGTTAGGTTAGGTTAGGTTAGGTTAGGTTAGGTTAGGTTAGGTTAGGTTAGGTTAGGTTAGGTTAGGTTAGGTTAGGTTAGGTTAGGTTAGGTTAGGTTAGGTTAGGTTAGGTTAGGTTAGGTTAGGTTAGGTTAGGTTAGGTTAGGTTAGGTTAGGTTAGGTTAGGTTAGGTTAGGTTAGGTTAGGTTAGGTTAGGTTAGGTTAGGTTAGGTTAGGTTAGGTTAGGTTAGGTTAGGTTAGGTTAGGTTAGGTTAGGTTAGGTTAGGTTAGGTTAGGTTAGGTTAGGTTAGGTTAGGTTAGGTTAGGTTAGGTTAGGTTAGGTTAGGTTAGGTTAGGTTAGGTTAGGTTAGGTTAGGTTAGGTTAGGTTAGGTTAGGTTAGGTTAGGTTAGGTTAGGTTAGGTTAGGTTAGGTTAGGTTAGGTTAGGTTAGGTTAGGTTAGGTTAGGTTAGGTTAGGTTAGGTTAGGTTAGGTTAGGTTAGGTTAGGTTAGGTTAGGTTAGGTTAGGTTAGGTTAGGTTAGGTTAGGTTAGGTTAGGTTAGGTTAGGTTAGGTTAGGTTAGGTTAGGTTAGGTTAGGTTAGGTTAGGTTAGGTTAGGTTAGGTTAGGTTAGGTTAGGTTAGGTTAGGTTAGGTTAGGTTAGGTTAGGTTAGGTTAGGTTAGGTTAGGTTAGGTTAGGTTAGGTTAGGTTAGGTTAGGTTAGGTTAGGTTAGGTTAGGTTAGGTTAGGTTAGGTTAGGTTAGGTTAGGTTAGGTTAGGTTAGGTTAGGTTAGGTTAGGTTAGGTTAGGTTAGGTGAGGTTAGGTTAGGTTAGGTTAGGTTAGGTTAGGTTAGGTTAGGTTAGGTTAGGTTAGGTTAGGTTAGGTTAGGTTAGGTTAGGTTAGGTTAGGTTAGGTTAGGTTAGGTTAGGTTAGGTTAGGTTAGGTTAGGTTAGGTTAGGTTAGGTTAGGTTAGGTTAGGTTAGGTTAGGTTAGGTTAGGTTAGGTTAGGTTAGGTTAGGTTAGGTTAGGTTAGGTTAGGTTAGGTTAGGTTAGGTTAGGTTAGGTTAGGTTAGGTTAGGTTAGGTTAGGTTAGGTTAGGTTAGGTTAGGTTAGGTTAGGTTAGTTAGGTTAGGTTAGGTTAGGTTAGGTTAGGTTAGGTTAGGTTAGGTTAGGTTAGGTTAGGTTAGGTTAGGTTAGGTTAGGTTAGGTTAGGTTAGGTTAGGTTAGGTTAGGTTAGGTTAGGTTAGGTTAGGTTAGGTTAGGTTAGGTTAGGTTAGGTTAGGTTAGGTTAGGTTAGGTTAGGTTAGGTTAGGTTAGGTTAGGTTAGGTTAGGTTAGGTTAGGTTAGGTTAGGTTAGGTTAGGTTAGGTTAGGTTAGGTTAGGTTAGGTTAGGTTAGGTTAGGTTAGGTTAGGTTAGGTTAGGTTAGGTTAGGTTAGGTTAGGTTAGGTTAGGTTAGGTTAGGTTAGGTTAGGTTAGGTTAGGTTAGATTAGGTTAGGTTAGGTTAGGTTAGGTTAGGTTAGGTTAGGTTAGGTTAGGTTAGGTTAGGTTAGGTTAGGTTAGGTTAGGTTAGGTTAGGTTAGGTTAGGTTAGGTTAGGTTAGGTTAGGTTAGGTTAGGTTAGGTTAGGTTAGGTTAGGTTAGGTTAGGTTAGGTTAGGTTAGGTTAGGTTAGGTTAGGTTAGGTTAGGTTAGGTTAGGTTAGGTTAGGTTAGGTTAGGTTAGGTTAGGTTAGGTTAGGTTAGGTTAGGTTAGGTTAGGTCAGGTTAGGTTAGGTTAGGTTAGGTTAGGTTAGGTTAGGTTAGGTTAGGTTAGGTTAGGTTAGGTTAGGTTAGGTTAGGTTAGGTTAGGTTAGGTTAGGTTAGGTTAGGTTAGGTTAGGTTAGGTTAGGTTAGGTTAGGTTAGGTTAGGTTAGGTTAGGTTAGGTTAGGTTAGGTTAGGTTAGGTTAGGTTAGGTTAGGTTAGGTTAGGTTAGGTTAGGTTAGGTTAGGTTAGGTTAGGTTAGGTTAGGTTAGGTTAGGTTAGGTTAGGTTAGGTTAGGTTAGGTTAGGTTAGGTTAGGTTAGGTTAGGTTAGGTTAGGTTAGGTTAGGTTAGGTTAGGTTAGGTTAGGTTAGGTTAGGTTAGGTTAGGTTAGGTTAGGTTAGGTTAGGTTAGGTTAGGTTAGGTTAGGTTAGGTTAGGTTAGGTTAGGTTAGGTTAGGTTAGGTTAGGTTAGGTTAGGTTAGGTTAGGTTAGGTTAGGTTAGGTTAGGTTAGGTTAGGTTAGGTTAGGTTAGGTTAGGTTAGGTTAGGTAGGTTAGGTTAGGTTAGGTTAGGTTAGGTTAGGTTAGGTTAGGTTAGGTTAGGTTAGGTTAGGTTAGGTTAGGTTAGGTTAGGTTAGGTTAGGTTAGGTTAGGTTAGGTTAGGTTAGGTTAGGTTAGGTTAGGTTAGGTTAGGTTAGGTTAGGTTAGGTTAGGTTAGGTTAGGTTAGGTTAGGTTAGGTTAGGTTAGGTTAGGTTAGGTTAGGTTAGGTTAGGTTAGGTTAGGTTAGGTTAGGTTAGGTTAGGTTAGGTTAGGTTAGGTTAGGTTAGGTTAGGTTAGGTTAGGTTAGGTTAGGTTAGGTTAGGTTAGGTTAGGTTAGGTTAGGTTAGGTTAGGTTAGGTTAGGTTAGGTTAGGTTAGGTTAGGTTAGGTTAGGTTAGGTTAGGTTAGGTTAGGTTAGGTTAGGTTAGGTTAGGTTAGGTTAGGTTAGGTTAGGTTAGGTTAGGTTAGGTTAGGTTAGGTTAGGTTAGGTTAGGTTAGGTTAGGTTAGGTTAGGTTAGGTTAGGTTAGGATAGGTTAGGTTAGGTTAGGTTAGGTTAGGTTAGGTTAGGTTAGGTTAGGTTAGGTTAGGTTAGGTTAGGTTAGGTTAGGTTAGGTTAGGTTAGGTTAGGTTAGGTTAGGTTAGGTTAGGTTAGGTTAGGTTAGGTTAGGTTAGGTTAGGTTAGGTTAGGTTAGGTTAGGTTAGGTTAGGTTAGGTTAGGTTAGGTTAGGTTAGGTTAGGTTAGGTTAGGTTAGGTTAGGTTAGGTTAGGTTAGGTTAGGTTAGGTTAGGTTAGGTTAGGTTAGGTTAGGTTAGGTTAGGTTAGGTTAGGTTAGGTTAGGTTAGGTTAGGTTAGGTTAGGTTAGGTTAGGTTAGGTTAGGTTAGGTTAGGTTAGGTTAGGTTAGGTTAGGTTAGGTTAGGTTAGGTTAGGTTAGGTTAGGTTAGGTTAGGTTAGGTTAGGTTAGGTTAGGTTAGGTTAGGTTAGGTTAGGTTAGGTTAGGTTAGGTTAGGTTAGGTTAGGTTAGGTTAGGTTAGGTTAGGTTAGGTTAGGTTAGGTTAGGTTAGGTTAGGTTAGGTTAGGTTAGGTTAGGTTAGGTTAGGTTAGGTTAGGTTAGGTTAGGTTAGGTTAGGTTAGGTTAGGTTAGGTTAGGTTAGGTTAGGTTAGGTTAGGTTAGGTTAGGTTAGGTTAGGTTAGGTTAGGTTAGGTTAGGTTAGGTTAGGTTAGGTTAGGTTAGGTTAGGTTAGGTTAGGTTAGGTTAGGTTAGGTTAGGTTAGGTTAGGTTAGGTTAGGTTAGGTTAGGTTAGGTTAGGTTAGGTTAGGTTAGGTTAGGTTAGGTTAGGTTAGGTTAGGTTAGGTTAGGTTAGGTTAGGTTAGGTTAGGTTAGGTTAGGTTAGGTTAGGTTAGGTTAGGTTAGGTTAGGTTAGGTTAGGTTAGGTTAGGTTAGGTTAGGTTAGGTTAGGTTAGGTTAGGTTAGGTTAGGTTAGGTTAGGTTAGGTTAGGTTAGGTTAGGTTAGGTTAGGTTAGGTTAGGTTAGGTTAGGTTAGGTTAGGTTAGGTTAGGTTAGGTTAGGTTAGGTTAGGTTAGGTTAGGTTAGGTTAGGTTAGGTTAGGTTAGGTTAGGTTAGGTTAGGTTAGGTTAGGTTAGGTTAGGTTAGGTTAGGTTAGGTTAGGTTAGGTTAGGTTAGGTTAGGTTAGGTTAGGTTAGGTTAGGTTAGGTTAGGTTAGGTTAGGTTAGGTTAGGTTAGGTTAGGTTAGGTTAGGTTAGGTTAGGTTAGGTTAGGTTAGGTTAGGTTAGGTTAGGTTAGGTTAGGTTAGGTTAGGTTAGGTTAGGTTAGGTTAGGTTAGGTTAGGTTAGGTTAGGTTAGGTTAGGTTAGGTTAGGTTAGGTTAGGTTAGGTTAGGTTAGGTTAGGTTAGGTTAGGTTAGGTTAGGTTAGGTTAGGTTAGGTTAGGTTAGGTTAGGTTAGGTTAGGTTAGGTTAGGTTAGGTTAGGTTAGGTTAGGTTAGGTTAGGTTAGGTTAGGTTAGGTTAGGTTAGGTTAGGTTAGGTTAGGTTAGGTTAGGTTAGGTTAGGTTAGGTTAGGTTAGGTTAGGTTAGGTTAGGTTAGGTTAGGTTAGGTTAGGTTAGGTTAGGTGAGGTTAGGTTAGGTTAGGTTAGGTTAGGTTAGGTTAGGTTAGGTTAGGTTAGGTTAGGTTAGGTTAGGTTAGGTTAGGTTAGGTTAGGTTAGGTTAGGTTAGGTTAGGTTAGGTTAGGTTAGGTTAGGTTAGGTTAGGTTAGGTTAGGTTAGGTTAGGTTAGGTTAGGTTAGGTTAGGTTAGGTTAGGTTAGGTTAGGTTAGGTTAGGTTAGGTTAGGTTAGGTTAGGTTAGGTTAGGTTAGGTTAGGTTAGGTTAGGTTAGGTTAGGTTAGGTTAGGTTAGGTTAGGTTAGGTTAGGTTAGGTTAGGTTAGGTTAGGTTAGGTTAGGTTAGGTTAGGTTAGGTTAGGTTAGGTTAGGTTAGGTTAGGTTAGGTTAGGTTAGGTTAGGTTAGGTTAGGTTAGGTTAGGTTAGGTTAGGTTAGGTTAGGTTAGGTTAGGTTAGGTTAGGTTAGGTTAGGTTAGGTTAGGTTAGGTTAGGTTAGGTTAGGTTAGGTTAGGTTAGGTTAGGTTAGGTTAGGTTAGGTTAGGTTAGGTTAGGTTAGGTTAGGTTAGGTTAGGTTAGGTTAGGTTAGGTTAGGTTAGGTTAGGTTAGGTTAGGTTAGGTTAGGTTAGGTTAGGTTAGGTTAGGTTAGGTTAGGTTAGGTTAGGTTAGGTTAGGTTAGGTTAGGTTAGGTTAGGTTAGGTTAGGTTAGGTTAGGTTAGGTTAGGTTAGGTTAGGTTAGGTTAGGTTAGGTTAGGTTAGGTTAGGTTAGGTTAGGTTAGGTTAGGTTAGGTTAGGTTAGGTTAGGTTAGGTTAGGTTAGGTTAGGTTAGGTTAGGTTAGGTTAGGTTAGGTTAGGTTAGGTTAGGTTAGGTTAGGTTAGGTTAGGTTAGGTTAGGTTAGGTTAGGTTAGGTTAGGTTAGGTTAGGTTAGGTTAGGTTAGGTTAGGTTAGGTTAGGTTAGGTTAGGTTAGGTTAGGTTAGGTTAGGTTAGGTTAGGTTAGGTTAGGTTAGGTTAGGTTAGGTTAGGTTAGGTTAGATTAGGTTAGGTTAGGTTAGGTTAGGTTAGGTTAGGTTAGGTTAGGTTAGGTTAGGTTAGGTTAGGTTAGGTTAGGTT
>NW_025576223.1:0-68324 GCF_905147105.1 Pieris brassicae
AAACCGAACCAAACTTAACCTGTTCGCCATTCAATTTCCTATCTAATGGTGTAATTTGTTTCGAGTTATCGATGTAAATGTTCCAACACTATAAAACGCCCATATCTCAGTCAAATGTTAACCAATCTTCAATATTGATATAGTTTTAGATTCGCCGTTCAATTTTCTATCTAACGGTGTAATTTTGTATGTAACGATGTCTAAAAAAAAAAAAAAAAAAAAAGGTCAGCCAACCAAAACCAAACAAAACTTAACCTGTTCGCCATTCAATTTCCTATCTAATGGTGTAATTTGTTTCGAGTTATCGATGTTAATGTTCCAACATTATAAACGCTCATATCTCAGTCAAATGTTAACCAATCGTCGAAATTCATACATTTTTAGAATCGCCTTTCAATTCTCTATCTAACCATGTAATTTTTTTAAAATAAATCGACTAGATTTTGAGTAATCGATGTAAACGTTCCAACATTATAAACGCTCATATCTCAGTCAAATGTTAACCAATCTTCAATATTGATATAGTTTTAGATTCGCCGTTCAATTTTCTATCTAACGGTGTAATTTTGTATGTAACGATGTCTAAAAAAAAAAAAAAAAAAAAAGGTCAGCCAACCAAACCGAACCAAACTTAACCTGTTCGCCATTCAATTTCCTATCTAATGGTGTAATTTGTTTCGAGTTATCGATGTAAATGTTCCAACATTATAAACGCTCATATCTCAGTCAAATGTTAACCAATCTTCAATATTGATATAGTTTTAGATTCGCCGTTCAATTTTCTATCTAACGGTGTAATTTTTATAAAATAAATCGACTAGTTTTTGAGAAATCGATGTAAACGTTCCAACACTATAAACGCCCATATCTCAGTCAAATGTTAACCAATCTTCAATATTGATATAGTTTTAGATTCGCCGTTCAATTTTCTATCTAACGGTGTAATTTTGTATGTAACGATGTCTAAAAAAAAAAAAAAAAAAAAGGTCAGCCAACCAAACCGAACCAAACTTAACCTGTTCGCCATTCAATTTCCTATCTAATGGTGTAATTTGTTTCGAGTTATCGATGTAAATGTTCCAACATTATAAACGCTCATATCTCAGTCAAATGTTAACCAATCTTAAATATTGATATAGTTTTAGATTCGCCGTTCAATTTTCTATCTAACGGTGTAATTTTTATAAAATAAATCGACTAGTTTTTGAGAAATCGATGTAAACGTTCCAACACTATAAACGCCCATATCTCAGTCAAATGTTAACCAATCTTCAATATTGATATAGTTTTAGATTCGCCGTTCAATTTTCTATCTAACGGTGTAATTTTGTATGTAACGATGTCAAAAAAAAAAAAAAAAAAAAAGGTCAGCCAACCAAACCGAACCAAACTTAACCTGTTCGCCATTCAATTTCCTATCTAATGGTGTAATTTGTTTCGAGTTATCGATGTAAATGTTCCAACATTATAAACGCTCATATCTCAGTCAAATGTTAACCAATCTTAAATATTGATATAGTTTTAGATTCGCCGTTCAATTTTCTATCTAACGGTGTAATTTTGTATGTAACGATGTCTAAAAAAAAAAAAAAAAAAAAGGTCAGCCAACCAAACCGAACCAAACTTAACCTGTTCGCCATTCAATTTCCTATCTAATGGTGTAATTTGTTTCGAGTTATCGATGTAAATGTTCCAACATTATAAACGCTCATATCTCAGTCAAATGTTAACCAATCTTAAATATTGATATAGTTTTAGATTCGCCGTTCAATTTTCTATCTAACGGTGTAATTTTTATAAAATAAATTGACTAGTTTTTGAGTAATCGATGTAAACGTTCCAACATTATAAACGCTCATATCTCAGTCAAATGTTAACCAATCTTCAATATTGATATAGTTTTAGATTCGCCGTTCAATTTTCTATCTAACGGTGTAATTTTGTATGTAACGATGTCAAAAAAAAAAAAAAAAAAAAAGGTCAGCCAACCAAACCGAACCAAACTTAACCTGTTCGCCATTCAATTTCCTATCTAATGGTGTAATTTGTTTCGAGTTATCGATGTAAATGTTCCAACACTATAAACGCCCATATCTCAGTCAAATGTTAACCAATCTTCAATATTGATATAGTTTTAGATTCGCCGTTCAATTTTCTATCTAACGGTGTAATTTTGTATGTAACGATGTCTAAAAAAAAAAAAAAAAAAAAAGGTCAGCCAACCAAACCGAACCAAACTTAACCTGTTCGCCATTCAATTTCCTATCTAATGGTGTAATTTGTTTCGAGTTATCGATGTAAATGTTCCAACATTATAAACGCTCATATCTCAGTCAAATGTTAACCAATCTTAAATATTGATATAGTTTTAGATTCGCCGTTCAATTTTCTATCTAACGGTGTAATTTTGTATGTAACGATGTCTAAAAAAAAAAAAAAAAAAAAGGTCAGCCAACCAAACCGAACCAAACTTAACCTGTTCGCCATTCAATTTCCTATCTAATGGTGTAATTTGTTTCGAGTTATCGATGTAAATGTTCCAACATTATAAACGCTCATATCTCAGTCAAATGTTAACCAATCTTAAATATTGATATAGTTTTAGATTCGCCGTTCAATTTTCTATCTAACGGTGTAATTTTTATAAAATAAATTGACTAGTTTTTGAGTAATCGATGTAAACGTTCCAACATTATAAACGCTCATATCTCAGTCAAATGTTAACCAATCTTCAATATTGATATAGTTTTAGATTCGCCGTTCAATTTTCTATCTAACGGTGTAATTTTGTATGTAACGATGTCTAAAAAAAAAAAAAAAAAAAAGGTCAGCCAACCAAACCGAACCAAACTTAACCTGTTCGCCATTCAATTTCCTATCTAATGGTGTAATTTGTTTCGAGTTATCGATGTAAATGTTCCAACACTATAAACGCCCATATCTCAGTCAAATGTTAACCAATCTTCAATATTGATATAGTTTTAGATTCGCCGTTCAATTTTCTATCTAACGGTGTAATTTTGTATGTAACGATGTCTAAAAAAAAAAAAAAAAAAAAGGTCAGCCAACCAAACCGAACCAAACTTAACCTGTTCGCCATTCAATTTCCTATCTAATGGTGTAATTTGTTTCGAGTTATCGATGTAAATGTTCCAACACTATAAACGCCCATATCTCAGTCAAATGTTAACCAATCTTCAATATTGATATAGTTTTAGATTCGCCGTTCAATTTTCTATCTAACGGTGTAATTTTTATAAAATAAATCGACTAGTTTTTGAGAAATCGATGTAAACGTTCCAACACTATAAACGCCCATATCTCAGTCAAATGTTAACCAATCTTCAATATTGATATAGTTTTAGATTCGCCGTTCAATTTTCTATCTAACGGTGTAATTTTGTATGTAACGATGTCTAAAAAAAAAAAAAAAAAAAAGGTCAGCCAACCAAACCGAACCAAACTTAACCTGTTCGCCATTCAATTTCCTATCTAATGGTGTAATTTGTTTCGAGTTATCGATGTAAATGTTCCAACATTATAAACGCTCATATCTCAGTCAAATGTTAACCAATCTTAAATATTGATATAGTTTTAGATTCGCCGTTCAATTTTCTATCTAACGGTGTAATTTTGTATGTAACGATGTCTAAAAAAAAAAAAAAAAAAAAAGGTCAGCCAACCAAACCGAACCAAACTTAACCTGTTCGCCATTCAATTTCCTATCTAATGGTGTAATTTGTTTCGAGTTATCGATGTAAATGTTCCAACATTATAAACGCTCATATCTCAGTCAAATGTTAACCAATCTTCAATATTGATATAGTTTTAGATTCGCCGTTCAATTTTCTATCTAACGGTGTAATTTTTATAAAATAAATCGACTAGTTTTTGAGAAATCGATGTAAACGTTCCAACACTATAAACGCCCATATCTCAGTCAAATGTTAACCAATCTTCAATATTGATATAGTTTTAGATTCGCCGTTCAATTTTCTATCTAACGGTGTAATTTTGTATGTAACGATGTCAAAAAAAAAAAAAAAAAAAAAGGTCAGCCAACCAAACCGAACCAAACTTAACCTGTTCGCCATTCAATTTCCTATCTAATGGTGTAATTTGTTTCGAGTTATCGATGTAAATGTTCCAACATTATAAACGCTCATATCTCAGTCAAATGTTAACCAATCTTAAATATTGATATAGTTTTAGATTCGCCGTTCAATTTTCTATCTAACGGTGTAATTTTGTATGTAACGATGTCTAAAAAAAAAAAAAAAAAAAAGGTCAGCCAACCAAACCGAACCAAACTTAACCTGTTCGCCATTCAATTTCCTATCTAATGGTGTAATTTGTTTCGAGTTATCGATGTAAATGTTCCAACATTATAAACGCTCATATCTCAGTCAAATGTTAACCAATCTTAAATATTGATATAGTTTTAGATTCGCCGTTCAATTTTCTATCTAACGGTGTAATTTTTATAAAATAAATTGACTAGTTTTTGAGTAATCGATGTAAACGTTCCAACATTATAAACGCTCATATCTCAGTCAAATGTTAACCAATCTTCAATATTGATATAGTTTTAGATTCGCCGTTCAATTTTCTATCTAACGGTGTAATTTTGTATGTAACGATGTCAAAAAAAAAAAAAAAAAAAAAGGTCAGCCAACCAAACCGAACCAAACTTAACCTGTTCGCCATTCAATTTCCTATCTAATGGTGTAATTTGTTTCGAGTTATCGATGTAAATGTTCCAACACTATAAACGCCCATATCTCAGTCAAATGTTAACCAATCTTCAATATTGATATAGTTTTAGATTCGCCGTTCAATTTTCTATCTAACGGTGTAATTTTGTATGTAACGATGTCTAAAAAAAAAAAAAAAAAAAAGGTCAGCCAACCAAACCGAACCAAACTTAACCTGTTCGCCATTCAATTTCCTATCTAATGGTGTAATTTGTTTCGAGTTATCGATGTTAATGTTCCAACATTATAAACGCTCATATCTCAGTCAAATGTTAACCAATCGTCGAAATTCATACATTTTTAGAATCGCCTTTCAATTGTCTATCTAACCATGTAATTTTTTTAAAATAAATCGACTAGATTTTGAGTAATCGATGTAAACGTTCCAACATTATAAACGCTCATATCTCAGTCAAATGTTAACCAATCTTCAATATTGATATAGTTTAAGATTCGCCGTTTAATTTTCTATCTAACGATGTAATTTTTTTTAAATAAATTGACTAGTTTTTGAGTAATCGATGTAAACGTTCCAACATTATAAACGCTCATATCTCAGTCAAATGTTAACCAATCTTCAATATTGATATAGTTTTAGATTCGCCGTTCAATTTTCTATCTAACGGTGTAATTTTGTATGTAACGATGTCTAAAAAAAAAAAAAAAAAAAAGGTCAGCCAACCAAACCGAACCAAACTTAACCTGTTCGCCATTCAATTTCCTATCTAATGGTGTAATTTGTTTCGAGTTATCGATGTTAATGTTCCAACATTATAAACGCTCATATCTCAGTCAAATGTTAACCAATCGTCGAAATTCATACATTTTTAGAATCGCCTTTCAATTGTCTATCTAACCATGTAATTTTTTTAAAATAAATCGACTAGATTTTGAGTAATCGATGTAAACGTTCCAACATTATAAACGCTCATATCTCAGTCAAATGTTAACCAATCTTCAATATTGATATAGTTTTAGATTCGCCGTTCAATTTTCTATCTAACGGTGTAATTTTGTATGTAACGATGTCTAAAAAAAAAAAAAAAAAAAAGGTCAGCCAACCAAACCGAACCAAACTTAACCTGTTCGCCATTCAATTTCCTATCTAATGGTGTAATTTGTTTCGAGTTATCGATGTAAATGTTCCAACATTATAAACGCTCATATCTCAGTCAAATGTTAACCAATCTTCAATATTGATATAGTTTTAGATTCGCCGTTCAATTTTCTATCTAACGGTGTAATTTTTATAAAATAAATCGACTAGTTTTTGAGAAATCGATGTAAACGTTCCAACACTATAAACGCCCATATCTCAGTCAAATGTTAACCAATCTTCAATATTGATATAGTTTTAGATTCGCCGTTCAATTTTCTATCTAACGGTGTAATTTTGTATGTAACGATGTCTAAAAAAAAAAAAAAAAAAAAGGTCAGCCAACCAAACCGAACCAAACTTAACCTGTTCGCCATTCAATTTCCTATCTAATGGTGTAATTTGTTTCGAGTTATCGATGTAAATGTTCCAACATTATAAACGCTCATATCTCAGTCAAATGTTAACCAATCTTAAATATTGATATAGTTTTAGATTCGCCGTTCAATTTTCTATCTAACGGTGTAATTTTGTATGTAACGATGTCTAAAAAAAAAAAAAAAAAAAAAGGTCAGCCAACCAAACCGAACCAAACTTAACCTGTTCGCCATTCAATTTCCTATCTAATGGTGTAATTTGTTTCGAGTTATCGATGTAAATGTTCCAACATTATAAACGCTCATATCTCAGTCAAATGTTAACCAATCTTAAATATTGATATAGTTTTAGATTCGCCGTTCAATTTTCTATCTAACGGTGTAATTTTTATAAAATAAATTGACTAGTTTTTGAGTAATCGATGTAAACGTTCCAACATTATAAACGCTCATATCTCAGTCAAATGTTAACCAATCTTCAATATTGATATAGTTTTAGATTCGCCGTTCAATTTTCTATCTAACGGTGTAATTTTGTATGTAACGATGTCTAAAAAAAAAAAAAAAAAAAAGGTCAGCCAACCAAACCGAACCAAACTTAACCTGTTCGCCATTCAATTTCCTATCTAATGGTGTAATTTGTTTCGAGTTATCGATGTAAATGTTCCAACACTATAAACGCCCATATCTCAGTCAAATGTTAACCAATCTTCAATATTGATATAGTTTTAGATTCGCCGTTCAATTTTCTATCTAACGGTGTAATTTTTATAAAATAAATTGACTAGTTTTTGAGTAATCGATGTAAACGTTCCAACATTATAAACGCTCATATCTCAGTCAAATGTTAACCAATCTTAAATATTGATATAGTTTTAGATTCGCCGTTCAATTTTCTATCTAACGGTGTAATTTTTATAAAATAAATTGACTAGTTTTTGAGTAATCGATGTAAACGTTCCAACATTATAAACGCTCATATCTCAGTCAAATGTTAACCAATCTTAAATATTGATATAGTTTTAGATTCGCCGTTCAATTTTCTATCTAACGGTGTAATTTTTATAAAATAAATTGACTAGTTTTTGAGTAATCGATGTAAACGTTCCAACATTATAAACGCTCATATCTCAGTCAAATGTTAACCAATCTTAAATATTGATATAGTTTTAGATTCGCCGTTCAATTTTCTATCTAACGGTGTAATTTTTATAAAATAAATTGACTAGTTTTTGAGTAATCGATGTAAACGTTCCAACATTATAAACGCTCATATCTCAGTCAAATGTTAACCAATCTTAAATATTGATATAGTTTTAGATTCGCCGTTCAATTTTCTATCTAACGGTGTAATTTTTATAAAATAAATCGACTAGTTTTTGAGAAATCGATGTAAACGTTCCAACACTATAAACGCCCATATCTCAGTCAAATGTTAACCAATCTTCAATATTGATATAGTTTTAGATTCGCCGTTCAATTTTCTATCTAACGGTGTAATTTTGTATGTAACGATGTCTAAAAAAAAAAAAAAAAAAAAGGTCAGCCAACCAAACCGAACCAAACTTAACCTGTTCGCCATTCAATTTCCTATCTAATGGTGTAATTTGTTTCGAGTTATCGATGTAAATGTTCCAACATTATAAACGCTCATATCTCAGTCAAATGTTAACCAATCTTAAATATTGATATAGTTTTAGATTCGCCGTTCAATTTTCTATCTAACGGTGTAATTTTGTATGTAACGATGTCTAAAAAAAAAAAAAAAAAAAAGGTCAGCCAACCAAACCGAACCAAACTTAACCTGTTCGCCATTCAATTTCCTATCTAATGGTGTAATTTGTTTCGAGTTATCGATGTAAATGTTCCAACATTATAAACGCTCATATCTCAGTCAAATGTTAACCAATCTTAAATATTGATATAGTTTTAGATTCGCCGTTCAATTTTCTATCTAACGGTGTAATTTTTATAAAATAAATTGACTAGTTTTTGAGTAATCGATGTAAACGTTCCAACATTATAAACGCTCATATCTCAGTCAAATGTTAACCAATCTTCAATATTGATATAGTTTTAGATTCGCCGTTAAATTTTCTATCTAACGGTGTAATTTTGTATGTAACGATGTCAAAAAAAAAAAAAAAAAAAAAGGTCAGCCAACCAAACCGAACCAAACTTAACCTGTTCGCCATTCAATTTCCTATCTAATGGTGTAATTTGTTTCGAGTTATCGATGTAAATGTTCCAACACTATAAACGCCCATATCTCAGTCAAATGTTAACCAATCTTCAATATTGATATAGTTTTAGATTCGCCGTTCAATTTTCTATCTAACGGTGTAATTTTGTATGTAACGATGTCAAAAAAAAAAAAAAAAAAAAAGGTCAGCCAACCAAACCGAACCAAACTTAACCTGTTCGCCATTCAATTTCCTATCTAATGGTGTAATTTGTTTCGAGTTATCGATGTTAATGTTCCAACATTATAAACGCTCATATCTCAGTCAAATGTTAACCAATCGTCGAAATTCATACATTTTTAGAATCGCCTTTCAATTGTCTATCTAACCATGTAATTTTTTTAAAATAAATCGACTAGATTTTGAGTAATCGATGTAAACGTTCCAACATTATAAACGCTCATATCTCAGTCAAATGTTAACCAATCTTCAATATTGATATAGTTTAAGATTCGCCGTTTAATTTTCTATCTAACGATGTAATTTTTTTTAAATAAATTGACTAGTTTTTGAGTAATCGATGTAAACGTTCCAACATTATAAACGCTCATATCTCAGTCAAATGTTAACCAATCTTCAATATTGATATAGTTTTAGATTCGCCGTTCAATTTTCTATCTAACGGTGTAATTTTGTATGTAACGATGTCTAAAAAAAAAAAAAAAAAAAAGGTCAGCCAACCAAACCGAACCAAACTTAACCTGTTCGCCATTCAATTTCCTATCTAATGGTGTAATTTGTTTCGAGTTATCGATGTTAATGTTCCAACATTATAAACGCTCATATCTCAGTCAAATGTTAACCAATCGTCGAAATTCATACATTTTTAGAATCGCCTTTCAATTGTCTATCTAACCATGTAATTTTTTTAAAATAAATCGACTAGATTTTGAGTAATCGATGTAAACGTTCCAACATTATAAACGCTCATATCTCAGTCAAATGTTAACCAATCTTCAATATTGATATAGTTTTAGATTCGCCGTTCAATTTTCTATCTAACGGTGTAATTTTGTATGTAACGATGTCTAAAAAAAAAAAAAAAAAAAAGGTCAGCCAACCAAACCGAACCAAACTTAACCTGTTCGCCATTCAATTTCCTATCTAATGGTGTAATTTGTTTCGAGTTATCGATGTAAATGTTCCAACACTATAAACGCCCATATCTCAGTCAAATGTTAACCAATCTTCAATATTGATATAGTTTTAGATTCGCCGTTCAATTTTCTATCTAACGGTGTAATTTTGTATGTAACGATGTCTAAAAAAAAAAAAAAAAAAAAGGTCAGCCAACCAAACCGAACCAAACTTAACCTGTTCGCCATTCAATTTCCTATCTAATGGTGTAATTTGTTTCGAGTTATCGATGTAAATGTTCCAACATTATAAACGCTCATATCTCAGTCAAATGTTAACCAATCTTAAATATTGATATAGTTTTAGAATCGCCTTTCAATTGTCTATCTAACCATGTAATTTTTTTAAAATAAATCGACTAGATTTTGAGTAATCGATGTAAACGTTCCAACATTATAAACGCTCATATCTCAGTCAAATGTTAACCAATCTTCAATATTGATATAGTTTTAGATTCGCCGTTCAATTTTCTATCTAACGGTGTAATTTTGTATGTAACGATGTCTAAAAAAAAAAAAAAAAAAAAGGTCAGCCAACCAAACCGAACCAAACTTAACCTGTTCGCCATTCAATTTCCTATCTAATGGTGTAATTTGTTTCGAGTTATCGATGTAAATGTTCCAACATTATAAACGCTCATATCTCAGTCAAATGTTAACCAATCTTCAATATTGATATAGTTTTAGATTCGCCGTTCAATTTTCTATCTAACGGTGTAATTTTTTTAAAATAAATCGACTAGTTTTTGAGAAATCGATGTAAATGTTCCAACACTATAAACGCCCATATCTCAGTCAAATGTTAACCAATCTTCAATATTGATATAGTTTTAGATTCGCCGTTCAATTTTCTATCTAACGGTGTAATTTTGTATGTAACGATGTCTAAAAAAAAAAAAAAAAAAAAGGTCAGCCAACCAAACCGAACCAAACTTAACCTGTTCGCCATTCAATTTCCTATCTAATGGTGTAATTTGTTTCGAGTTATCGATGTAAATGTTCCAACATTATAAACGCTCATATCTCAGTCAAATGTTAACCAATCTTAAATATTGATATAGTTTTAGATTCGCCGTTCAATTTTCTATCTAACGGTGTAATTTTGTATGTAACGATGTCAAAAAAAAAAAAAAAAAAAAAGGTCAGCCAACCAAACCGAACCAAACTTAACCTGTTCGCCATTCAATTTCCTATCTAATGGTGTAATTTGTTTCGAGTTATCGATGTAAATGTTCCAACATTATAAACGCTCATATCTCAGTCAAATGTTAACCAATCTTAAATATTGATATAGTTTTAGATTCGCCGTTCAATTTTCTATCTAACGGTGTAATTTTTATAAAATAAATTGACTAGTTTTTGAGTAATCGATGTAAACGTTCCAACATTATAAACGCTCATATCTCAGTCAAATGTTAACCAATCTTCAATATTGATATAGTTTTAGATTCGCCGTTCAATTTTCTATCTAACGGTGTAATTTTGTATGTAACGATGTCTAAAAAAAAAAAAAAAAAAAAGGTCAGCCAACCAAACCGAACCAAACTTAACCTGTTCGCCATTCAATTTCCTATCTAATGGTGTAATTTGTTTCGAGTTATCGATGTAAATGTTCCAACACTATAAACGCCCATATCTCAGTCAAATGTTAACCAATCTTCAATATTGATATAGTTTTAGATTCGCCGTTCAATTTTCTATCTAACGGTGTAATTTTGTATGTAACGATGTCTAAAAAAAAAAAAAAAAAAAAGGTCAGCCAACCAAACCGAACCAAACTTAACCTGTTCGCCATTCAATTTCCTATCTAATGGTGTAATTTGTTTCGAGTTATCGATGTAAATGTTCCAACATTATAAACGCTCATATCTCAGTCAAATGTTAACCAATCTTAAATATTGATATAGTTTTAGATTCGCCGTTCAATTTTCTATCTAACGGTGTAATTTTGTATGTAACGATGTCTAAAAAAAAAAAAAAAAAAAAGGTCAGCCAACCAAACCGAACCAAACTTAACCTGTTCGCCATTCAATTTCCTATCTAATGGTGTAATTTGTTTCGAGTTATCGATGTAAATGTTCCAACATTATAAACGCTCATATCTCAGTCAAATGTTAACCAATCTTAAATATTGATATAGTTTTAGAATCGCCTTTCAATTGTCTATCTAACCATGTAATTTTTTTAAAATAAATCGACTAGATTTTGAGTAATCGATGTAAACGTTCCAACATTATAAACGCTCATATCTCAGTCAAATGTTAACCAATCTTCAATATTGATATAGTTTTAGATTCGCCGTTCAATTTTCTATCTAACGGTGTAATTTGTTTCGAGTTATCGATGTAAATGTTCCAACATTATAAACGCTCATATCTCAGTCAAATGTTAACCAATCTTAAATATTGATACATTTTTAGAATCGCCTTTCAATTGTCTATCTAACCATGTAATTTTTTTAAAATAAATCGACTAGATTTTGAGTAATCGATGTAAACGTTCCAACATTATAAACGCTCATATCTCAGTCAAATGTTAACCAATCTTAAATATTGATATAGTTTTAGAATCGCCTTTCAATTGTCTATCTAACCATGTAATTTTTTTAAAATAAATCGACTAGATTTTGAGTAATCGATGTAAACGTTCCAACATTATAAACGCTCATATCTCAGTCAAATGTTAACCAATCTTCAATATTGATATAGTTTTAGATTCGCCGTTCAATTTTCTATCTAACGGTGTAATTTTGTATGTAACGATGTCTAAAAAAAAAAAAAAAAAAAAGGTCAGCCAACCAAACCGAACCAAACTTAACCTGTTCGCCATTCAATTTCCTATCTAATGGTGTAATTTGTTTCGAGTTATCGATGTAAATGTTCCAACATTATAAACGCTCATATCTCAGTCAAATGTTAACCAATCTTAAATATTGATATAGTTTTAGATTCGCCGTTCAATTTTCTATCTAACGGTGTAATTTTTATAAAATAAATCGACTAGTTTTTGAGAAATCGATGTAAACGTTCCAACACTATAAACGCCCATATCTCAGTCAAATGTTAACCAATCTTCAATATTGATATAGTTTTAGATTCGCCGTTCAATTTTCTATCTAACGGTGTAATTTTGTATGTAACGATGTCTAAAAAAAAAAAAAAAAAAAAGGTCAGCCAACCAAACCGAACCAAACTTAACCTGTTCGCCATTCAATTTCCTATCTAATGGTGTAATTTGTTTCGAGTTATCGATGTAAATGTTCCAACATTATAAACGCTCATATCTCAGTCAAATGTTAACCAATCTTAAATATTGATATAGTTTTAGATTCGCCGTTCAATTTTCTATCTAACGGTGTAATTTTGTATGTAACGATGTCAAAAAAAAAAAAAAAAAAAAAGGTCAGCCAACCAAACCGAACCAAACTTAACCTGTTCGCCATTCAATTTCCTATCTAATGGTGTAATTTGTTTCGAGTTATCGATGTAAATGTTCCAACATTATAAACGCTCATATCTCAGTCAAATGTTAACCAATCTTAAATATTGATATAGTTTTAGATTCGCCGTTCAATTTTCTATCTAACGGTGTAATTTTTATAAAATAAATTGACTAGTTTTTGAGTAATCGATGTAAACGTTCCAACATTATAAACGCTCATATCTCAGTCAAATGTTAACCAATCTTCAATATTGATATAGTTTTAGATTCGCCGTTCAATTTTCTATCTAACGGTGTAATTTTGTATGTAACGATGTCAAAAAAAAAAAAAAAAAAAAAGGTCAGCCAACCAAACCGAACCAAACTTAACCTGT
Source organism: Pieris brassicae (assembly GCF_905147105.1). Lineage (NCBI taxonomy): Eukaryota > Metazoa > Arthropoda > Insecta > Lepidoptera > Pieridae > Pieris > Pieris brassicae. The sequence goes on from NW_025576223.1 coordinate 13,422, forward strand.
TCGCCATTCAATTTCCTATCTAATGGTGTAATTTGTTTCGAGTTATCGATGTAAATGTTCCAACACTATAAACGCCCATATCTCAGTCAAATGTTAACCAATCTTCAATATTGATATAGTTTTAGATTCGCCGTTCAATTTTCTATCTAACGGTGTAATTTTGTATGTAACGATGTCTAAAAAAAAAAAAAAAAAAAAGGTCAGCCAACCAAACCGAACCAAACTTAACCTGTTCGCCATTCAATTTCCTATCTAATGGTGTAATTTGTTTCGAGTTATCGATGTAAATGTTCCAACATTATAAACGCTCATATCTCAGTCAAATGTTAACCAATCTTAAATATTGATATAGTTTTAGATTCGCCGTTCAATTTTCTATCTAACGGTGTAATTTTGTATGTAACGATGTCAAAAAAAAAAAAAAAAAAAAAGGTCAGCCAACCAAACCGAACCAAACTTAACCTGTTCGCCATTCAATTTCCTATCTAATGGTGTAATTTGTTTCGAGTTATCGATGTAAATGTTCCAACATTATAAACGCTCATATCTCAGTCAAATGTTAACCAATCTTAAATATTGATATAGTTTTAGATTCGCCGTTCAATTTTCTATCTAACGGTGTAATTTTGTATGTAACGATGTCAAAAAAAAAAAAAAAAAAAAAGGTCAGCCAACCAAACCGAACCAAACTTAACCTGTTCGCCATTCAATTTCCTATCTAATGGTGTAATTTGTTTCGAGTTATCGATGTAAATGTTCCAACACTATAAACGCCCATATCTCAGTCAAATGTTAACCAATCTTCAATATTGATATAGTTTTAGATTCGCCGTTCAATTTTCTATCTAACGGTGTAATTTTGTATGTAACGATGTCAAAAAAAAAAAAAAAAAAAAAGGTCAGCCAACCAAACCGAACCAAACTTAACCTGTTCGCCATTCAATTTCCTATCTAATGGTGTAATTTGTTTCGAGTTATCGATGTAAATGTTCCAACACTATAAACGCCCATATCTCAGTCAAATGTTAACCAATCTTCAATATTGATATAGTTTTAGATTCGCCGTTCAATTTTCTATCTAACGGTGTAATTTTGTATGTAACGATGTCAAAAAAAAAAAAAAAAAAAAAGGTCAGCCAACCAAACCGAACCAAACTTAACCTGTTCGCCATTCAATTTCCTATCTAATGGTGTAATTTGTTTCGAGTTATCGATGTAAATGTTCCAACATTATAAACGCTCATATCTCAGTCAAATGTTAACCAATCTTAAATATTGATATAGTTTTAGATTCGCCGTTCAATTTTCTATCTAACGGTGTAATTTTTATAAAATAAATTGACTAGTTTTTGAGTAATCGATGTAAACGTTCCAACATTATAAACGCTCATATCTCAGTCAAATGTTAACCAATCTTAAATATTGATATAGTTTTAGATTCGCCGTTCAATTTTCTATCTAACGGTGTAATTTTTATAAAATAAATTGACTAGTTTTTGAGTAATCGATGTAAACGTTCCAACATTATAAACGCTCATATCTCAGTCAAATGTTAACCAATCTTCAATATTGATATAGTTTTAGATTCGCCGTTCAATTTTCTATCTAACGGTGTAATTTTGTATGTAACGATGTCTAAAAAAAAAAAAAAAAAAAAGGTCAGCCAACCAAACCGAACCAAACTTAACCTGTTCGCCATTCAATTTCCTATCTAATGGTGTAATTTGTTTCGAGTTATCGATGTTAATGTTCCAACATTATAAACGCTCATATCTCAGTCAAATGTTAACCAATCGTCGAAATTCATACATTTTTAGAATCGCCTTTCAATTCTCTATCTAACCATGTAATTTTTTTAAAATAAATCGACTAGATTTTGAGTAATCGATGTAAACGTTCCAACATTATAAACGCTCATATCTCAGTCAAATGTTAACCAATCTTCAATATTGATATAGTTTAAGATTCGCCGTTCAATTTTCTATCTAACGATGTAATTTTTTTTAAATAAATTGACTAGTTTTTGAGTAATCGATGTAAACGTTCCAACATTATAAACGCTCATATCTCAGTCAAATGTTAACCAATCTTCAATATTGATATAGTTTTAGATTCGCCGTTCAATTTTCTATCTAACGGTGTAATTTTTATAAAATAAATTGACTAGTTTTTGAGTAATCGATGTAAACGTTCCAACATTATAAACGCTCATATCTCAGTCAAATGTTAACCAATCTTAAATATTGATATAGTTTTAGATTCGCCGTTCAATTTTCTATCTAACGGTGTAATTTTGTATGTAACGATGTCTAAAAAAAAAAAAAAAAAAAAGGTCAGCCAACCAAACCGAACCAAACTTAACCTGTTCGCCATTCAATTTCCTATCTAATGGTGTAATTTGTTTCGAGTTATCGATGTAAATGTTCCAACATTATAAACGCTCATATCTCAGTCAAATGTTAACCAATCTTAAATATTGATATAGTTTTAGATTCGCCGTTCAATTTTCTATCTAACGGTGTAATTTTTATAAAATAAATTGACTAGTTTTTGAGTAATCGATGTAAACGTTCCAACATTATAAACGCTCATATCTCAGTCAAATGTTAACCAATCTTAAATATTGATATAGTTTTAGATTCGCCGTTCAATTTTCTATCTAACGGTGTAATTTTTATAAAATAAATTGACTAGTTTTTGAGTAATCGATGTAAACGTTCCAACATTATAAACGCTCATATCTCAGTCAAATGTTAACCAATCTTCAATATTGATATAGTTTTAGATTCGCCGTTCAATTTTCTATCTAACGGTGTAATTTTGTATGTAACGATGTCTAAAAAAAAAAAAAAAAAAAAGGTCAGCCAACCAAACCGAACCAAACTTAACCTGTTCGCCATTCAATTTCCTATCTAATGGTGTAATTTGTTTCGAGTTATCGATGTAAATGTTCCAACACTATAAACGCCCATATCTCAGTCAAATGTTAACCAATCTTCAATATTGATATAGTTTTAGATTCGCCGTTCAATTTTCTATCTAACGGTGTAATTTTTTTTAAATAAATTGACTAGTTTTTGAGTAATCGATGTAAACGTTCCAACATTATAAACGCTCATATCTCAGTCAAATGTTAACCAATCTTAAATATTGATATAGTTTTAGATTCGCCGTTCAATTTTCTATCTAACGGTGTAATTTTTATAAAATAAATTGACTAGTTTTTGAGTAATCGATGTAAACGTTCCAACATTATAAACGCTCATATCTCAGTCAAATGTTAACCAATCTTAAATATTGATATAGTTTTAGATTCGCCGTTCAATTTTCTATCTAACGGTGTAATTTTGTATGTAACGATGTCTAAAAAAAAAAAAAAAAAAAAGGTCAGCCAACCAAACCGAACCAAACTTAACCTGTTCGCCATTCAATTTCCTATCTAATGGTGTAATTTGTTTCGAGTTATCGATGTAAATGTTCCAACATTATAAACGCTCATATCTCAGTCAAATGTTAACCAATCTTAAATATTGATATAGTTTTAGATTCGCCGTTCAATTTTCTATCTAACGGTGTAATTTTTATAAAATAAATTGACTAGTTTTTGAGTAATCGATGTAAACGTTCCAACATTATAAACGCTCATATCTCAGTCAAATGTTAACCAATCTTAAATATTGATATAGTTTTAGATTCGCCGTTCAATTTTCTATCTAACGGTGTAATTTTTATAAAATAAATTGACTAGTTTTTGAGTAATCGATGTAAACGTTCCAACATTATAAACGCTCATATCTCAGTCAAATGTTAACCAATCTTCAATATTGATATAGTTTTAGATTCGCCGTTCAATTTTCTATCTAACGGTGTAATTTTGTATGTAACGATGTCTAAAAAAAAAAAAAAAAAAAAGGTCAGCCAACCAAACCGAACCAAACTTAACCTGTTCGCCATTCAATTTCCTATCTAATGGTGTAATTTGTTTCGAGTTATCGATGTAAATGTTCCAACACTATAAACGCCCATATCTCAGTCAAATGTTAACCAATCTTCAATATTGATATAGTTTTAGATTCGCCGTTCAATTTTCTATCTAACGGTGTAATTTTTATAAAATAAATTGACTAGTTTTTGAGTAATCGATGTAAACGTTCCAACATTATAAACGCTCATATCTCAGTCAAATGTTAACCAATCTTCAATATTGATATAGTTTTAGATTCGCCGTTCAATTTTCTATCTAACGGTGTAATTTTGTATGTAACGATGTCTAAAAAAAAAAAAAAAAAAAAAGGTCAGCCAACCAAACCGAACCAAACTTAACCTGTTCGCCATTCAATTTCCTATCTAATGGTGTAATTTGTTTCGAGTTATCGATGTTAATGTTCCAACATTATAAACGCTCATATCTCAGTCAAATGTTAACCAATCGTCGAAATTCATACATTTTTAGAATCGCCTTTCAATTCTCTATCTAACCATGTAATTTTTTTAAAATAAATCGACTAGATTTTGAGTAATCGATGTAAACGTTCCAACATTATAAACGCTCATATCTCAGTCAAATGTTAACCAATCTTCAATATTGATATAGTTTAAGATTCGCCGTTCAATTTTCTATCTAACGATGTAATTTTTTTTAAATAAATTGACTAGTTTTTGAGTAATCGATGTAAACGTTCCAACATTATAAACGCTCATATCTCAGTCAAATGTTAACCAATCTTAAATATTGATATAGTTTTAGATTCGCCGTTCAATTTTCTATCTAACGGTGTAATTTTTATAAAATAAATTGACTAGTTTTTGAGTAATCGATGTAAACGTTCCAACATTATAAACGCTCATATCTCAGTCAAATGTTAACCAATCTTAAATATTGATATAGTTTTAGATTCGCCGTTCAATTTTCTATCTAACGGTGTAATTTTGTATGTAACGATGTCTAAAAAAAAAAAAAAAAAAAAGGTCAGCCAACCAAACCGAACCAAACTTAACCTGTTCGCCATTCAATTTCCTATCTAATGGTGTAATTTGTTTCGAGTTATCGATGTAAATGTTCCAACATTATAAACGCTCATATCTCAGTCAAATGTTAACCAATCTTAAATATTGATATAGTTTTAGATTCGCCGTTCAATTTTCTATCTAACGGTGTAATTTTTATAAAATAAATTGACTAGTTTTTGAGTAATCGATGTAAACGTTCCAACACTATAAACGCCCATATCTCAGTCAAATGTTAACCAATCTTCAATATTGATATAGTTTTAGATTCGCCGTTCAATTTTCTATCTAACGGTGTAATTTTTATAAAATAAATTGACTAGTTTTTGAGTAATCGATGTAAACGTTCCAACATTATAAACGCTCATATCTCAGTCAAATGTTAACCAATCTTCAATATTGATATAGTTTTAGATTCGCCGTTCAATTTTCTATCTAACGGTGTAATTTTGTATGTAACGATGTCAAAAAAAAAAAAAAAAAAAAAGGTCAGCCAACCAAACCGAACCAAACTTAACCTGTTCGCCATTCAATTTCCTATCTAATGGTGTAATTTGTTTCGAGTTATCGATGTAAATGTTCCAACACTATAAACGCCCATATCTCAGTCAAATGTTAACCAATCTTCAATATTGATATAGTTTTAGATTCGCCGTTCAATTTTCTATCTAACGGTGTAATTTTTATAAAATAAATTGACTAGTTTTTGAGTAATCGATGTAAACGTTCCAACATTATAAACGCTCATATCTCAGTCAAATGTTAACCAATCTTCAATATTGATATAGTTTTAGATTCGCCGTTCAATTTTCTATCTAACGGTGTAATTTTGTATGTAACGATGTCTAAAAAAAAAAAAAAAAAAAAGGTCAGCCAACCAAACCGAACCAAACTTAACCTGTTCGCCATTCAATTTCCTATCTAATGGTGTAATTTGTTTCGAGTTATCGATGTTAATGTTCCAACATTATAAACGCTCATATCTCAGTCAAATGTTAACCAATCGTCGAAATTCATACATTTTTAGAATCGCCTTTCAATTCTCTATCTAACCATGTAATTTTTTTAAAATAAATCGACTAGATTTTGAGTAATCGATGTAAACGTTCCAACATTATAAACGCTCATATCTCAGTCAAATGTTAACCAATCTTCAATATTGATATAGTTTAAGATTCGCCGTTCAATTTTCTATCTAACGATGTAATTTTTTTTAAATAAATTGACTAGTTTTTGAGTAATCGATGTAAACGTTCCAACATTATAAACGCTCATATCTCAGTCAAATGTTAACCAATCTTAAATATTGATATAGTTTTAGATTCGCCGTTCAATTTTCTATCTAACGGTGTAATTTTTATAAAATAAATTGACTAGTTTTTGAGTAATCGATGTAAACGTTCCAACATTATAAACGCTCATATCTCAGTCAAATGTTAACCAATCTTCAATATTGATATAGTTTTAGATTCGCCGTTCAATTTTCTATCTAACGGTGTAATTTTGTATGTAACGATGTCTAAAAAAAAAAAAAAAAAAAAGGTCAGCCAACCAAACCGAACCAAACTTAACCTGTTCGCCATTCAATTTCCTATCTAATGGTGTAATTTGTTTCGAGTTATCGATGTAAATGTTCCAACACTATAAACGCCCATATCTCAGTCAAATGTTAACCAATCTTCAATATTGATATAGTTTTAGATTCGCCGTTCAATTTTCTATCTAACGGTGTAATTTTGTATGTAACGATGTCTAAAAAAAAAAAAAAAAAAAAGGTCAGCCAACCAAACCGAACCAAACTTAACCTGTTCGCCATTCAATTTCCTATCTAATGGTGTAATTTGTTTCGAGTTATCGATGTTAATGTTCCAACATTATAAACGCTCATATCTCAGTCAAATGTTAACCAATCTTCAATATTGATATAGTTTAAGATTCGCCGTTCAATTTTCTATCTAACGATGTAATTTTTTTTAAATAAATTGACTAGTTTTTGAGTAATCGATGTAAACGTTCCAACATTATAAACGCTCATATCTCAGTCAAATGTTAACCAATCTTAAATATTGATATAGTTTTAGATTCGCCGTTCAATTTTCTATCTAACGGTGTAATTTTTATAAAATAAATTGACTAGTTTTTGAGTAATCGATGTAAACGTTCCAACATTATAAACGCTCATATCTCAGTCAAATGTTAACCAATCTTAAATATTGATATAGTTTTAGATTCGCCGTTCAATTTTCTATCTAACGGTGTAATTTTGTATGTAACGATGTCTAAAAAAAAAAAAAAAAAAAAGGTCAGCCAACCAAACCGAACCAAACTTAACCTGTTCGCCATTCAATTTCCTATCTAATGGTGTAATTTGTTTCGAGTTATCGATGTAAATGTTCCAACATTATAAACGCTCATATCTCAGTCAAATGTTAACCAATCTTAAATATTGATATAGTTTTAGATTCGCCGTTCAATTTTCTATCTAACGGTGTAATTTTTATAAAATAAATTGACTAGTTTTTGAGTAATCGATGTAAACGTTCCAACATTATAAACGCTCATATCTCAGTCAAATGTTAACCAATCTTAAATATTGATATAGTTTTAGATTCGCCGTTCAATTTTCTATCTAACGGTGTAATTTTTATAAAATAAATTGACTAGTTTTTGAGTAATCGATGTAAACGTTCCAACATTATAAACGCTCATATCTCAGTCAAATGTTAACCAATCTTCAATATTGATATAGTTTTAGATTCGCCGTTCAATTTTCTATCTAACGGTGTAATTTTGTATGTAACGATGTCTAAAAAAAAAAAAAAAAAAAAGGTCAGCCAACCAAACCGAACCAAACTTAACCTGTTCGCCATTCAATTTCCTATCTAATGGTGTAATTTGTTTCGAGTTATCGATGTAAATGTTCCAACACTATAAACGCCCATATCTCAGTCAAATGTTAACCAATCTTCAATATTGATATAGTTTTAGATTCGCCGTTCAATTTTCTATCTAACGGTGTAATTTTTATAAAATAAATTGACTAGTTTTTGAGTAATCGATGTAAACGTTCCAACATTATAAACGCTCATATCTCAGTCAAATGTTAACCAATCTTCAATATTGATATAGTTTTAGATTCGCCGTTCAATTTTCTATCTAACGGTGTAATTTTGTATGTAACGATGTCTAAAAAAAAAAAAAAAAAAAAGGTCAGCCAACCAAACCGAACCAAACTTAACCTGTTCGCCATTCAATTTCCTATCTAATGGTGTAATTTGTTTCGAGTTATCGATGTTAATGTTCCAACATTATAAACGCTCATATCTCAGTCAAATGTTAACCAATCGTCGAAATTCATACATTTTTAGAATCGCCTTTCAATTCTCTATCTAACCATGTAATTTTTTTAAAATAAATCGACTAGATTTTGAGTAATCGATGTAAACGTTCCAACATTATAAACGCTCATATCTCAGTCAAATGTTAACCAATCTTCAATATTGATATAGTTTAAGATTCGCCGTTCAATTTTCTATCTAACGATGTAATTTTTTTTAAATAAATTGACTAGTTTTTGAGTAATCGATGTAAACGTTCCAACATTATAAACGCTCATATCTCAGTCAAATGTTAACCAATCTTAAATATTGATATAGTTTTAGATTCGCCGTTCAATTTTCTATCTAACGGTGTAATTTTTATAAAATAAATTGACTAGTTTTTGAGTAATCGATGTAAACGTTCCAACATTATAAACGCTCATATCTCAGTCAAATGTTAACCAATCTTAAATATTGATATAGTTTTAGATTCGCCGTTCAATTTTCTATCTAACGGTGTAATTTTGTATGTAACGATGTCTAAAAAAAAAAAAAAAAAAAAGGTCAGCCAACCAAACCGAACCAAACTTAACCTGTTCGCCATTCAATTTCCTATCTAATGGTGTAATTTGTTTCGAGTTATCGATGTAAATGTTCCAACATTATAAACGCTCATATCTCAGTCAAATGTTAACCAATCTTAAATATTGATATAGTTTTAGATTCGCCGTTCAATTTTCTATCTAACGGTGTAATTTTTATAAAATAAATTGACTAGTTTTTGAGTAATCGATGTAAACGTTCCAACACTATAAACGCCCATATCTCAGTCAAATGTTAACCAATCTTCAATATTGATATAGTTTTAGATTCGCCGTTCAATTTTCTATCTAACGGTGTAATTTTTATAAAATAAATTGACTAGTTTTTGAGTAATCGATGTAAACGTTCCAACATTATAAACGCTCATATCTCAGTCAAATGTTAACCAATCTTCAATATTGATATAGTTTTAGATTCGCCGTTCAATTTTCTATCTAACGGTGTAATTTTGTATGTAACGATGTCTAAAAAAAAAAAAAAAAAAAAGGTCAGCCAACCAAACCGAACCAAACTTAACCTGTTCGCCATTCAATTTCCTATCTAATGGTGTAATTTGTTTCGAGTTATCGATGTAAATGTTCCAACACTATAAACGCCCATATCTCAGTCAAATGTTAACCAATCTTCAATATTGATATAGTTTTAGATTCGCCGTTCAATTTTCTATCTAACGGTGTAATTTTTATAAAATAAATTGACTAGTTTTTGAGTAATCGATGTAAACGTTCCAACATTATAAACGCTCATATCTCAGTCAAATGTTAACCAATCTTCAATATTGATATAGTTTTAGATTCGCCGTTCAATTTTCTATCTAACGGTGTAATTTTGTATGTAACGATGTCTAAAAAAAAAAAAAAAAAAAAGGTCAGCCAACCAAACCGAACCAAACTTAACCTGTTCGCCATTCAATTTCCTATCTAATGGTGTAATTTGTTTCGAGTTATCGATGTTAATGTTCCAACATTATAAACGCTCATATCTCAGTCAAATGTTAACCAATCGTCGAAATTCATACATTTTTAGAATCGCCTTTCAATTCTCTATCTAACCATGTAATTTTTTTAAAATAAATCGACTAGATTTTGAGTAATCGATGTAAACGTTCCAACATTATAAACGCTCATATCTCAGTCAAATGTTAACCAATCTTCAATATTGATATAGTTTAAGATTCGCCGTTCAATTTTCTATCTAACGATGTAATTTTTTTTAAATAAATTGACTAGTTTTTGAGTAATCGATGTAAACGTTCCAACATTATAAACGCTCATATCTCAGTCAAATGTTAACCAATCTTAAATATTGATATAGTTTTAGATTCGCCGTTCAATTTTCTATCTAACGGTGTAATTTTTATAAAATAAATTGACTAGTTTTTGAGTAATCGATGTAAACGTTCCAACATTATAAACGCTCATATCTCAGTCAAATGTTAACCAATCTTCAATATTGATATAGTTTTAGATTCGCCGTTCAATTTTCTATCTAACGGTGTAATTTTGTATGTAACGATGTCTAAAAAAAAAAAAAAAAAAAAGGTCAGCCAACCAAACCGAACCAAACTTAACCTGTTCGCCATTCAATTTCCTATCTAATGGTGTAATTTGTTTCGAGTTATCGATGTAAATGTTCCAACACTATAAACGCCCATATCTCAGTCAAATGTTAACCAATCTTCAATATTGATATAGTTTTAGATTCGCCGTTCAATTTTCTATCTAACGGTGTAATTTTGTATGTAACGATGTCTAAAAAAAAAAAAAAAAAAAAGGTCAGCCAACCAAACCGAACCAAACTTAACCTGTTCGCCATTCAATTTCCTATCTAATGGTGTAATTTGTTTCGAGTTATCGATGTTAATGTTCCAACATTATAAACGCTCATATCTCAGTCAAATGTTAACCAATCGTCGAAATTCATACATTTTTAGAATCGCCTTTCAATTGTCTATCTAACCATGTAATTTTTTTAAAATAAATCGACTAGATTTTGAGTAATCGATGTAAACGTTCCAACATTATAAACGCTCATATCTCAGTCAAATGTTAACCAATCTTCAATATTGATATAGTTTAAGATTCGCCGTTTAATTTTCTATCTAACGATGTAATTTTTTTTAAATAAATTGACTAGTTTTTGAGTAATCGATGTAAACGTTCCAACATTATAAACGCTCATATCTCAGTCAAATGTTAACCAATCTTAAATATTGATATAGTTTTAGATTCGCCGTTCAATTTTCTATCTAACGGTGTAATTTTTATAAAATAAATTGACTAGTTTTTGAGTAATCGATGTAAACGTTCCAACATTATAAACGCTCATATCTCAGTCAAATGTTAACCAATCTTAAATATTGATATAGTTTTAGATTCGCCGTTCAATTTTCTATCTAACGGTGTAATTTTTATAAAATAAATTGACTAGTTTTTGAGTAATCGATGTAAACGTTCCAACATTATAAACGCTCATATCTCAGTCAAATGTTAACCAATCTTAAATATTGATATAGTTTTAGATTCGCCGTTCAATTTTCTATCTAACGATGTAATTTTTTTTAAATAAATTGACTAGTTTTTGAGTAATCGATGTAAACGTTCCAACATTATAAACGCTCATATCTCAGTCAAATGTTAACCAATCTTAAATATTGATATAGTTTTAGATTCGCCGTTCAATTTTCTATCTAACGGTGTAATTTTTATAAAATAAATTGACTAGTTTTTGAGTAATCGATGTAAACGTTCCAACATTATAAACGCTCATATCTCAGTCAAATGTTAACCAATCTTAAATATTGATATAGTTTTAGATTCGCCGTTCAATTTTCTATCTAACGGTGTAATTTTGTATGTAACGATGTCTAAAAAAAAAAAAAAAAAAAAGGTCAGCCAACCAAACCGAACCAAACTTAACCTGTTCGCCATTCAATTTCCTATCTAATGGTGTAATTTGTTTCGAGTTATCGATGTAAATGTTCCAACATTATAAACGCTCATATCTCAGTCAAATGTTAACCAATCTTAAATATTGATATAGTTTTAGATTCGCCGTTCAATTTTCTATCTAACGGTGTAATTTTTATAAAATAAATTGACTAGTTTTTGAGTAATCGATGTAAACGTTCCAACATTATAAACGCTCATATCTCAGTCAAATGTTAACCAATCTTAAATATTGATATAGTTTTAGATTCGCCGTTCAATTTTCTATCTAACGGTGTAATTTTTATAAAATAAATTGACTAGTTTTTGAGTAATCGATGTAAACGTTCCAACATTATAAACGCTCATATCTCAGTCAAATGTTAACCAATCTTCAATATTGATATAGTTTTAGATTCGCCGTTCAATTTTCTATCTAACGGTGTAATTTTGTATGTAACGATGTCTAAAAAAAAAAAAAAAAAAAAGGTCAGCCAACCAAACCGAACCAAACTTAACCTGTTCGCCATTCAATTTCCTATCTAATGGTGTAATTTGTTTCGAGTTATCGATGTAAATGTTCCAACACTATAAACGCCCATATCTCAGTCAAATGTTAACCAATCTTCAATATTGATATAGTTTTAGATTCGCCGTTCAATTTTCTATCTAACGGTGTAATTTTTATAAAATAAATCGACTAGTTTTTGAGAAATCGATGTAAACGTTCCAACACTATAAACGCCCATATCTCAGTCAAATGTTAACCAATCTTCAATATTGATATAGTTTTAGATTCGCCGTTCAATTTTCTATCTAACGGTGTAATTTTGTATGTAACGATGTCTAAAAAAAAAAAAAAAAAAAAGGTCAGCCAACCAAACCGAACCAAACTTAACCTGTTCGCCATTCAATTTCCTATCTAATGGTGTAATTTGTTTCGAGTTATCGATGTAAATGTTCCAACATTATAAACGCTCATATCTCAGTCAAATGTTAACCAATCTTAAATATTGATATAGTTTTAGATTCGCCGTTCAATTTTCTATCTAACGGTGTAATTTTTATAAAATAAATTGACTAGTTTTTGAGTAATGGATGTAAACGTTCCAACATTATAAACGCTCATATCTCAGTCAAATGTTAACCAATCTTCAATATTGATATAGTTTTAGATTCGCCGTTCAATTTTCTATCTAACGGTGTAATTTTGTATGTAACGATGTCTAAAAAAAAAAAAAAAAAAAAGGTCAGCCAACCAAACCGAACCAAACTTAACCTGTTCGCCATTCAATTTCCTATCTAATGGTGTAATTTGTTTCGAGTTATCGATGTAAATGTTCCAACATTATAAACGCTCATATCTCAGTCAAATGTTAACCAATCTTAAATATTGATATAGTTTTAGATTCGCCGTTCAATTTTCTATCTAACGGTGTAATTTTTATAAAATAAATTGACTAGTTTTTGAGTAATCGATGTAAACGTTCCAACATTATAAACGCTCATATCTCAGTCAAATGTTAACCAATCTTCAATATTGATATAGTTTTAGATTCGCCGTTCAATTTTCTATCTAACGGTGTAATTTTGTATGTAACGATGTCTAAAAAAAAAAAAAAAAAAAAGGTCAGCCAACCAAACCGAACCAAACTTAACCTGTTCGCCATTCAATTTCCTATCTAATGGTGTAATTTGTTTCGAGTTATCGATGTAAATGTTCCAACACTATAAACGCCCATATCTCAGTCAAATGTTAACCAATCTTCAATATTGATATAGTTTTAGATTCGCCGTTCAATTTTCTATCTAACGGTGTAATTTTGTATGTAACGATGTCTAAAAAAAAAAAAAAAAAAAAGGTCAGCCAACCAAACCGAACCAAACTTAACCTGTTCGCCATTCAATTTCCTATCTAATGGTGTAATTTGTTTCGAGTTATCGATGTTAATGTTCCAACATTATAAACGCTCATATCTCAGTCAAATGTTAACCAATCGTCGAAATTCATACATTTTTAGAATCGCCTTTCAATTGTCTATCTAACCATGTAATTTTTTTAAAATAAATCGACTAGATTTTGAGTAATCGATGTAAACGTTCCAACATTATAAACGCTCATATCTCAGTCAAATGTTAACCAATCTTCAATATTGATATAGTTTAAGATTCGCCGTTTAATTTTCTATCTAACGATGTAATTTTTTTTAAATAAATTGACTAGTTTTTGAGTAATCGATGTAAACGTTCCAACATTATAAACGCTCATATCTCAGTCAAATGTTAACCAATCTTAAATATTGATATAGTTTTAGATTCGCCGTTCAATTTTCTATCTAACGGTGTAATTTTTATAAAATAAATTGACTAGTTTTTGAGTAATCGATGTAAACGTTCCAACATTATAAACGCTCATATCTCAGTCAAATGTTAACCAATCTTAAATATTGATATAGTTTTAGATTCGCCGTTCAATTTTCTATCTAACGGTGTAATTTTTATAAAATAAATTGACTAGTTTTTGAGTAATCGATGTAAACGTTCCAACATTATAAACGCTCATATCTCAGTCAAATGTTAACCAATCTTAAATATTGATATAGTTTTAGATTCGCCGTTCAATTTTCTATCTAACGATGTAATTTTTTTTAAATAAATTGACTAGTTTTTGAGTAATCGATGTAAACGTTCCAACATTATAAACGCTCATATCTCAGTCAAATGTTAACCAATCTTAAATATTGATATAGTTTTAGATTCGCCGTTCAATTTTCTATCTAACGGTGTAATTTTTATAAAATAAATTGACTAGTTTTTGAGTAATCGATGTAAACGTTCCAACATTATAAACGCTCATATCTCAGTCAAATGTTAACCAATCTTAAATATTGATATAGTTTTAGATTCGCCGTTCAATTTTCTATCTAACGGTGTAATTTTGTATGTAACGATGTCTAAAAAAAAAAAAAAAAAAAAGGTCAGCCAACCAAACCGAACCAAACTTAACCTGTTCGCCATTCAATTTCCTATCTAATGGTGTAATTTGTTTCGAGTTATCGATGTAAATGTTCCAACATTATAAACGCTCATATCTCAGTCAAATGTTAACCAATCTTAAATATTGATATAGTTTTAGATTCGCCGTTCAATTTTCTATCTAACGGTGTAATTTTTATAAAATAAATTGACTAGTTTTTGAGTAATCGATGTAAATGTTCCAACATTATAAACGCTCATATCTCAGTCAAATGTTAACCAATCTTAAATATTGATATAGTTTTAGATTCGCCGTTCAATTTTCTATCTAACGGTGTAATTTTTATAAAATAAATTGACTAGTTTTTGAGTAATCGATGTAAACGTTCCAACATTATAAACGCTCATATCTCAGTCAAATGTTAACCAATCTTCAATATTGATATAGTTTTAGATTCGCCGTTCAATTTTCTATCTAACGGTGTAATTTTGTATGTAACGATGTCTAAAAAAAAAAAAAAAAAAAAGGTCAGCCAACCAAACCGAACCAAACTTAACCTGTTCGCCATTCAATTTCCTATCTAATGGTGTAATTTGTTTCGAGTTATCGATGTAAATGTTCCAACACTATAAACGCCCATATCTCAGTCAAATGTTAACCAATCTTCAATATTGATATAGTTTTAGATTCGCCGTTCAATTTTCTATCTAACGGTGTAATTTTTATAAAATAAATCGACTAGTTTTTGAGAAATCGATGTAAACGTTCCAACACTATAAACGCCCATATCTCAGTCAAATGTTAACCAATCTTCAATATTGATATAGTTTTAGATTCGCCGTTCAATTTTCTATCTAACGGTGTAATTTTGTATGTAACGATGTCTAAAAAAAAAAAAAAAAAAAAGGTCAGCCAACCAAACCGAACCAAACTTAACCTGTTCGCCATTCAATTTCCTATCTAATGGTGTAATTTGTTTCGAGTTATCGATGTAAATGTTCCAACATTATAAACGCTCATATCTCAGTCAAATGTTAACCAATCTTAAATATTGATATAGTTTTAGATTCGCCGTTCAATTTTCTATCTAACGGTGTAATTTTGTATGTAACGATGTCTAAAAAAAAAAAAAAAAAAAAGGTCAGCCAACCAAACCGAACCAAACTTAACCTGTTCGCCATTCAATTTCCTATCTAATGGTGTAATTTGTTTCGAGTTATCGATGTAAATGTTCCAACATTATAAACGCTCATATCTCAGTCAAATGTTAACCAATCTTAAATATTGATATAGTTTTAGATTCGCCGTTCAATTTTCTATCTAACGGTGTAATTTTTATAAAATAAATTGACTAGTTTTTGAGTAATCGATGTAAACGTTCCAACATTATAAACGCTCATATCTCAGTCAAATGTTAACCAATCTTCAATATTGATATAGTTTTAGATTCGCCGTTCAATTTTCTATCTAACGGTGTAATTTTGTATGTAACGATGTCTAAAAAAAAAAAAAAAAAAAAGGTCAGCCAACCAAACCGAACCAAACTTAACCTGTTCGCCATTCAATTTCCTATCTAATGGTGTAATTTGTTTCGAGTTATCGATGTAAATGTTCCAACACTATAAACGCCCATATCTCAGTCAAATGTTAACCAATCTTCAATATTGATATAGTTTTAGATTCGCCGTTCAATTTTCTATCTAACGGTGTAATTTTGTATGTAACGATGTCTAAAAAAAAAAAAAAAAAAAAGGTCAGCCAACCAAACCGAACCAAACTTAACCTGTTCGCCATTCAATTTCCTATCTAATGGTGTAATTTGTTTCGAGTTATCGATGTTAATGTTCCAACATTATAAACGCTCATATCTCAGTCAAATGTTAACCAATCGTCGAAATTCATACATTTTTAGAATCGCCTTTCAATTCTCTATCTAACCATGTAATTTTTTTAAAATAAATCGACTAGATTTTGAGTAATCGATGTAAACGTTCCAACATTATAAACGCTCATATCTCAGTCAAATGTTAACCAATCTTCAATATTGATATAGTTTAAGATTCGCCGTTCAATTTTCTATCTAACGATGTAATTTTTTTTAAATAAATTGACTAGTTTTTGAGTAATCGATGTAAACGTTCCAACATTATAAACGCTCATATCTCAGTCAAATGTTAACCAATCTTAAATATTGATATAGTTTTAGATTCGCCGTTCAATTTTCTATCTAACGGTGTAATTTTTATAAAATAAATTGACTAGTTTTTGAGTAATCGATGTAAACGTTCCAACATTATAAACGCTCATATCTCAGTCAAATGTTAACCAATCTTAAATATTGATATAGTTTTAGATTCGCCGTTCAATTTTCTATCTAACGGTGTAATTTTGTATGTAACGATGTCTAAAAAAAAAAAAAAAAAAAAGGTCAGCCAACCAAACCGAACCAAACTTAACCTGTTCGCCATTCAATTTCCTATCTAATGGTGTAATTTGTTTCGAGTTATCGATGTAAATGTTCCAACATTATAAACGCTCATATCTCAGTCAAATGTTAACCAATCTTAAATATTGATATAGTTTTAGATTCGCCGTTCAATTTTCTATCTAACGGTGTAATTTTTATAAAATAAATTGACTAGTTTTTGAGTAATCGATGTAAACGTTCCAACATTATAAACGCTCATATCTCAGTCAAATGTTAACCAATCTTAAATATTGATATAGTTTTAGATTCGCCGTTCAATTTTCTATCTAACGGTGTAATTTTTATAAAATAAATTGACTAGTTTTTGAGTAATCGATGTAAACGTTCCAACATTATAAACGCTCATATCTCAGTCAAATGTTAACCAATCTTCAATATTGATATAGTTTTAGATTCGCCGTTCAATTTTCTATCTAACGGTGTAATTTTGTATGTAACGATGTCTAAAAAAAAAAAAAAAAAAAAGGTCAGCCAACCAAACCGAACCAAACTTAACCTGTTCGCCATTCAATTTCCTATCTAATGGTGTAATTTGTTTCGAGTTATCGATGTAAATGTTCCAACACTATAAACGCCCATATCTCAGTCAAATGTTAACCAATCTTCAATATTGATATAGTTTTAGATTCGCCGTTCAATTTTCTATCTAACGGTGTAATTTTGTATGTAACGATGTCTAAAAAAAAAAAAAAAAAAAAGGTCAGCCAACCAAACCGAACCAAACTTAACCTGTTCGCCATTCAATTTCCTATCTAATGGTGTAATTTGTTTCGAGTTATCGATGTAAATGTTCCAACACTATAAACGCCCATATCTCAGTCAAATGTTAACCAATCTTCAATATTGATATAGTTTTAGATTCGCCGTTCAATTTTCTATCTAACGGTGTAATTTTGTATGTAACGATGTCTAAAAAAAAAAAAAAAAAAAAGGTCAGCCAACCAAACCGAACCAAACTTAACCTGTTCGCCATTCAATTTCCTATCTAATGGTGTAATTTGTTTCGAGTTATCGATGTTAATGTTCCAACATTATAAACGCTCATATCTCAGTCAAATGTTAACCAATCGTCGAAATTCATACATTTTTAGAATCGCCTTTCAATTCTCTATCTAACCATGTAATTTTTTTAAAATAAATCGACTAGATTTTGAGTAATCGATGTAAACGTTCCAACATTATAAACGCTCCTATCTCAGTCAAATGTTAACCAATCTTCAATATTGATATAGTTTAAGATTCGCCGTTCAATTTTCTATCTAACGATGTAATTTTTTTTAAATAAATTGACTAGTTTTTGAGTAATCGATGTAAACGTTCCAACATTATAAACGCTCATATCTCAGTCAAATGTTAACCAATCTTAAATATTGATATAGTTTTAGATTCGCCGTTCAATTTTCTATCTAACGGTGTAATTTTTATAAAATAAATTGACTAGTTTTTGAGTAATCGATGTAAACGTTCCAACATTATAAACGCTCATATCTCAGTCAAATGTTAACCAATCTTAAATATTGATATAGTTTTAGATTCGCCGTTCAATTTTCTATCTAACGGTGTAATTTTGTATGTAACGATGTCTAAAAAAAAAAAAAAAAAAAAGGTCAGCCAACCAAACCGAACCAAACTTAACCTGTTCGCCATTCAATTTCCTATCTAATGGTGTAATTTGTTTCGAGTTATCGATGTAAATGTTCCAACATTATAAACGCTCATATCTCAGTCAAATGTTAACCAATCTTAAATATTGATATAGTTTTAGATTCGCCGTTCAATTTTCTATCTAACGGTGTAATTTTTATAAAATAAATTGACTAGTTTTTGAGTAATCGATGTAAACGTTCCAACATTATAAACGCTCATATCTCAGTCAAATGTTAACCAATCTTAAATATTGATATAGTTTTAGATTCGCCGTTCAATTTTCTATCTAACGGTGTAATTTTTATAAAATAAATTGACTAGTTTTTGAGTAATCGATGTAAACGTTCCAACATTATAAACGCTCATATCTCAGTCAAATGTTAACCAATCTTC
This sequence comes from Pieris brassicae, assembly GCF_905147105.1. Classification (NCBI taxonomy): domain Eukaryota; kingdom Metazoa; phylum Arthropoda; class Insecta; order Lepidoptera; family Pieridae; genus Pieris; species Pieris brassicae. The sequence continues at coordinate 32,784 of NW_025576223.1, forward strand.
AATATTGATATAGTTTTAGATTCGCCGTTCAATTTTCTATCTAACGGTGTAATTTTGTATGTAACGATGTCTAAAAAAAAAAAAAAAAAAAAGGTCAGCCAACCAAACCGAACCAAACTTAACCTGTTCGCCATTCAATTTCCTATCTAATGGTGTAATTTGTTTCGAGTTATCGATGTAAATGTTCCAACACTATAAACGCCCATATCTCAGTCAAATGTTAACCAATCTTCAATATTGATATAGTTTTAGATTCGCCGTTCAATTTTCTATCTAACGGTGTAATTTTGTATGTAACGATGTCTAAAAAAAAAAAAAAAAAAAAGGTCAGCCAACCAAACCGAACCAAACTTAACCTGTTCGCCATTCAATTTCCTATCTAATGGTGTAATTTGTTTCGAGTTATCGATGTTAATGTTCCAACATTATAAACGCTCATATCTCAGTCAAATGTTAACCAATCGTCGAAATTCATACATTTTTAGAATCGCCTTTCAATTCTCTATCTAACCATGTAATTTTTTTAAAATAAATCGACTAGATTTTGAGTAATCGATGTAAACGTTCCAACATTATAAACGCTCATATCTCAGTCAAATGTTAACCAATCTTCAATATTGATATAGTTTAAGATTCGCCGTTCAATTTTCTATCTAACGATGTAATTTTTTTTAAATAAATTGACTAGTTTTTGAGTAATCGATGTAAACGTTCCAACATTATAAACGCTCATATCTCAGTCAAATGTTAACCAATCTTAAATATTGATATAGTTTTAGATTCGCCGTTCAATTTTCTATCTAACGGTGTAATTTTTATAAAATAAATTGACTAGTTTTTGAGTAATCGATGTAAACGTTCCAACATTATAAACGCTCATATCTCAGTCAAATGTTAACCAATCTTAAATATTGATATAGTTTTAGATTCGCCGTTCAATTTTCTATCTAACGGTGTAATTTTGTATGTAACGATGTCTAAAAAAAAAAAAAAAAAAAAGGTCAGCCAACCAAACCGAACCAAACTTAACCTGTTCGCCATTCAATTTCCTATCTAATGGTGTAATTTGTTTCGAGTTATCGATGTAAATGTTCCAACATTATAAACGCTCATATCTCAGTCAAATGTTAACCAATCTTAAATATTGATATAGTTTTAGATTCGCCGTTCAATTTTCTATCTAACGGTGTAATTTTTATAAAATAAATTGACTAGTTTTTGAGTAATCGATGTAAACGTTCCAACATTATAAACGCTCATATCTCAGTCAAATGTTAACCAATCTTAAATATTGATATAGTTTTAGATTCGCCGTTCAATTTTCTATCTAACGGTGTAATTTTTATAAAATAAATTGACTAGTTTTTGAGTAATCGATGTAAACGTTCCAACATTATAAACGCTCATATCTCAGTCAAATGTTAACCAATCTTCAATATTGATATAGTTTTAGATTCGCCGTTCAATTTTCTATCTAACGGTGTAATTTTGTATGTAACGATGTCTAAAAAAAAAAAAAAAAAAAAGGTCAGCCAACCAAACCGAACCAAACTTAACCTGTTCGCCATTCAATTTCCTATCTAATGGTGTAATTTGTTTCGAGTTATCGATGTAAATGTTCCAACACTATAAACGCCCATATCTCAGTCAAATGTTAACCAATCTTCAATATTGATATAGTTTTAGATTCGCCGTTCAATTTTCTATCTAACGGTGTAATTTTTATAAAATAAATCGACTAGTTTTTGAGAAATCGATGTAAACGTTCCAACACTATAAACGCCCATATCTCAGTCAAATGTTAACCAATCTTCAATATTGATATAGTTTTAGATTCGCCGTTCAATTTTCTATCTAACGGTGTAATTTTTATAAAATAAATTGACTAGTTTTTGAGTAATCGATGTAAACGTTCCAACATTATAAACGCTCATATCTCAGTCAAATGTTAACCAATCTTAAATATTGATATAGTTTTAGATTCGCCGTTCAATTTTCTATCTAACGGTGTAATTTTTATAAAATAAATTGACTAGTTTTTGAGTAATCGATGTAAACGTTCCAACATTATAAACGCTCATATCTCAGTCAAATGTTAACCAATCTTAAATATTGATATAGTTTTAGATTCGCCGTTCAATTTTCTATCTAACGGTGTAATTTTTATAAAATAAATCGACTAGTTTTTGAGAAATCGATGTAAACGTTCCAACACTATAAACGCCCATATCTCAGTCAAATGTTAACCAATCTTCAATATTGATATAGTTTTAGATTCGCCGTTCAATTTTCTATCTAACGGTGTAATTTTGTATGTAACGATGTCTAAAAAAAAAAAAAAAAAAAAGGTCAGCCAACCAAACCGAACCAAACTTAACCTGTTCGCCATTCAATTTCCTATCTAATGGTGTAATTTGTTTCGAGTTATCGATGTAAATGTTCCAACATTATAAACGCTCATATCTCAGTCAAATGTTAACCAATCTTAAATATTGATATAGTTTTAGATTCGCCGTTCAATTTTCTATCTAACGGTGTAATTTTTATAAAATAAATTGACTAGTTTTTGAGTAATCGATGTAAACGTTCCAACATTATAAACGCTCATATCTCAGTCAAATGTTAACCAATCTTCAATATTGATATAGTTTTAGATTCGCCGTTCAATTTTCTATCTAACGGTGTAATTTTTATAAAATAAATTGACTAGTTTTTGAGTAATCGATGTAAACGTTCCAACATTATAAACGCTCATATCTCAGTCAAATGTTAACCAATCTTCAATATTGATATAGTTTTAGATTCGCCGTTCAATTTTCTATCTAACGGTGTAATTTTGTATGTAACGATGTCTAAAAAAAAAAAAAAAAAAAAGGTCAGCCAACCAAACCGAACCAAACTTAACCTGTTCGCCATTCAATTTCCTATCTAATGGTGTAATTTGTTTCGAGTTATCGATGTTAATGTTCCAACATTATAAACGCTCATATCTCAGTCAAATGTTAACCAATCGTCGAAATTCATACATTTTTAGAATCGCCTTTCAATTGTCTATCTAACCATGTAATTTTTTTAAAATAAATCGACTAGATTTTGAGTAATCGATGTAAACGTTCCAACACTATAAACGCCCATATCTCAGTCAAATGTTAACCAATCTTCAATATTGATATAGTTTTAGATTCGCCGTTCAATTTTCTATCTAACGGTGTAATTTTGTATGTAACGATGTCTAAAAAAAAAAAAAAAAAAAAAGGTCAGCCAACCAAACCGAACCAAACTTAACCTGTTCGCCATTCAATTTCCTATCTAATGGTGTAATTTGTTTCGAGTTATCGATGTAAATGTTCCAACATTATAAACGCTCATATCTCAGTCAAATGTTAACCAATCTTAAATATTGATATAGTTTTAGATTCGCCGTTCAATTTTCTATCTAACGGTGTAATTTTTATAAAATAAATTGACTAGTTTTTGAGTAATCGATGTAAACGTTCCAACATTATAAACGCTCATATCTCAGTCAAATGTTAACCAATCTTAAATATTGATATAGTTTTAGATTCGCCGTTCAATTTTCTATCTAACGGTGTAATTTTGTATGTAACGATGTCAAAAAAAAAAAAAAAAAAAAAGGTCAGCCAACCAAACCGAACCAAACTTAACCTGTTCGCCATTCAATTTCCTATCTAATGGTGTAATTTGTTTCGAGTTATCGATGTAAATGTTCCAACATTATAAACGCTCATATCTCAGTCAAATGTTAACCAATCTTAAATATTGATATAGTTTTAGATTCGCCGTTCAATTTTCTATCTAACGGTGTAATTTTTATAAAATAAATTGACTAGTTTTTGAGTAATCGATGTAAACGTTCCAACATTATAAACGCTCATATCTCAGTCAAATGTTAACCAATCTTAAATATTGATATAGTTTTAGATTCGCCGTTCAATTTTCTATCTAACGGTGTAATTTTTATAAAATAAATTGACTAGTTTTTGAGTAATCGATGTAAACGTTCCAACATTATAAACGCTCATATCTCAGTCAAATGTTAACCAATCTTAAATATTGATATAGTTTTAGATTCGCCGTTCAATTTTCTATCTAACGGTGTAATTTTTATAAAATAAATTGACTAGTTTTTGAGTAATCGATGTAAACGTTCCAACATTATAAACGCTCATATCTCAGTCAAATGTTAACCAATCTTAAATATTGATATAGTTTTAGATTCGCCGTTCAATTTTCTATCTAACGGTGTAATTTTTATAAAATAAATCGACTAGTTTTTGAGAAATCGATGTAAACGTTCCAACACTATAAACGCCCATATCTCAGTCAAATGTTAACCAATCTTCAATATTGATATAGTTTTAGATTCGCCGTTCAATTTTCTATCTAACGGTGTAATTTTGTATGTAACGATGTCTAAAAAAAAAAAAAAAAAAAAGGTCAGCCAACCAAACCGAACCAAACTTAACCTGTTCGCCATTCAATTTCCTATCTAATGGTGTAATTTGTTTCGAGTTATCGATGTAAATGTTCCAACATTATAAACGCTCATATCTCAGTCAAATGTTAACCAATCTTAAATATTGATATAGTTTTAGATTCGCCGTTCAATTTTCTATCTAACGGTGTAATTTTTATAAAATAAATTGACTAGTTTTTGAGTAATCGATGTAAACGTTCCAACATTATAAACGCTCATATCTCAGTCAAATGTTAACCAATCTTAAATATTGATATAGTTTTAGATTCGCCGTTCAATTTTCTATCTAACGGTGTAATTTTTATAAAATAAATTGACTAGTTTTTGAGTAATCGATGTAAACGTTCCAACATTATAAACGCTCATATCTCAGTCAAATGTTAACCAATCTTCAATATTGATATAGTTTTAGATTCGCCGTTCAATTTTCTATCTAACGGTGTAATTTTGTATGTAACGATGTCTAAAAAAAAAAAAAAAAAAAAGGTCAGCCAACCAAACCGAACCAAACTTAACCTGTTCGCCATTCAATTTCCTATCTAATGGTGTAATTTGTTTCGAGTTATCGATGTTAATGTTCCAACATTATAAACGCTCATATCTCAGTCAAATGTTAACCAATCGTCGAAATTCATACATTTTTAGAATCGCCTTTCAATTGTCTATCTAACCATGTAATTTTTTTAAAATAAATCGACTAGATTTTGAGTAATCGATGTAAACGTTCCAACACTATAAACGCCCATATCTCAGTCAAATGTTAACCAATCTTCAATATTGATATAGTTTTAGATTCGCCGTTCAATTTTCTATCTAACGGTGTAATTTTGTATGTAACGATGTCTAAAAAAAAAAAAAAAAAAAAGGTCAGCCAACCAAACCGAACCAAACTTAACCTGTTCGCCATTCAATTTCCTATCTAATGGTGTAATTTGTTTCGAGTTATCGATGTAAATGTTCCAACATTATAAACGCTCATATCTCAGTCAAATGTTAACCAATCTTAAATATTGATATAGTTTTAGATTCGCCGTTCAATTTTCTATCTAACGGTGTAATTTTGTATGTAACGATGTCTAAAAAAAAAAAAAAAAAAAAGGTCAGCCAACCAAACCGAACCAAACTTAACCTGTTCGCCATTCAATTTCCTATCTAATGGTGTAATTTGTTTCGAGTTATCGATGTAAATGTTCCAACATTATAAACGCTCATATCTCAGTCAAATGTTAACCAATCTTAAATATTGATATAGTTTTAGATTCGCCGTTCAATTTTCTATCTAACGGTGTAATTTTGTATGTAACGATGTCTAAAAAAAAAAAAAAAAAAAAGGTCAGCCAACCAAACCGAACCAAACTTAACCTGTTCGCCATTCAATTTCCTATCTAATGGTGTAATTTGTTTCGAGTTATCGATGTAAATGTTCCAACATTATAAACGCTCATATCTCAGTCAAATGTTAACCAATCTTAAATATTGATATAGTTTTAGATTCGCCGTTCAATTTTCTATCTAACGGTGTAATTTTTATAAAATAAATTGACTAGTTTTTGAGTAATCGATGTAAACGTTCCAACATTATAAACGCTCATATCTCAGTCAAATGTTAACCAATCTTAAATATTGATATAGTTTTAGATTCGCCGTTCAATTTTCTATCTAACGGTGTAATTTTTATAAAATAAATTGACTAGTTTTTGAGTAATCGATGTAAACGTTCCAACATTATAAACGCTCATATCTCAGTCAAATGTTAACCAATCTTAAATATTGATATAGTTTTAGATTCGCCGTTCAATTTTCTATCTAACGGTGTAATTTTTATAAAATAAATCGACTAGTTTTTGAGAAATCGATGTAAACGTTCCAACACTATAAACGCCCATATCTCAGTCAAATGTTAACCAATCTTCAATATTGATATAGTTTTAGATTCGCCGTTCAATTTTCTATCTAACGGTGTAATTTTGTATGTAACGATGTCTAAAAAAAAAAAAAAAAAAAAGGTCAGCCAACCAAACCGAACCAAACTTAACCTGTTCGCCATTCAATTTCCTATCTAATGGTGTAATTTGTTTCGAGTTATCGATGTAAATGTTCCAACATTATAAACGCTCATATCTCAGTCAAATGTTAACCAATCTTAAATATTGATATAGTTTTAGATTCGCCGTTCAATTTTCTATCTAACGGTGTAATTTTTATAAAATAAATTGACTAGTTTTTGAGTAATCGATGTAAACGTTCCAACATTATAAACGCTCATATCTCAGTCAAATGTTAACCAATCTTAAATATTGATATAGTTTTAGATTCGCCGTTCAATTTTCTATCTAACGGTGTAATTTTTATAAAATAAATTGACTAGTTTTTGAGTAATCGATGTAAACGTTCCAACATTATAAACGCTCATATCTCAGTCAAATGTTAACCAATCTTCAATATTGATATAGTTTTAGATTCGCCGTTCAATTTTCTATCTAACGGTGTAATTTTGTATGTAACGATGTCTAAAAAAAAAAAAAAAAAAAAGGTCAGCCAACCAAACCGAACCAAACTTAACCTGTTCGCCATTCAATTTCCTATCTAATGGTGTAATTTGTTTCGAGTTATCGATGTTAATGTTCCAACATTATAAACGCTCATATCTCAGTCAAATGTTAACCAATCGTCGAAATTCATACATTTTTAGAATCGCCTTTCAATTGTCTATCTAACCATGTAATTTTTTTAAAATAAATCGACTAGATTTTGAGTAATCGATGTAAACGTTCCAACACTATAAACGCCCATATCTCAGTCAAATGTTAACCAATCTTCAATATTGATATAGTTTTAGATTCGCCGTTCAATTTTCTATCTAACGGTGTAATTTTGTATGTAACGATGTCTAAAAAAAAAAAAAAAAAAAAGGTCAGCCAACCAAACCGAACCAAACTTAACCTGTTCGCCATTCAATTTCCTATCTAATGGTGTAATTTGTTTCGAGTTATCGATGTAAATGTTCCAACATTATAAACGCTCATATCTCAGTCAAATGTTAACCAATCTTAAATATTGATATAGTTTTAGATTCGCCGTTCAATTTTCTATCTAACGGTGTAATTTTGTATGTAACGATGTCTAAAAAAAAAAAAAAAAAAAAGGTCAGCCAACCAAACCGAACCAAACTTAACCTGTTCGCCATTCAATTTCCTATCTAATGGTGTAATTTGTTTCGAGTTATCGATGTAAATGTTCCAACATTATAAACGCTCATATCTCAGTCAAATGTTAACCAATCTTAAATATTGATATAGTTTTAGATTCGCCGTTCAATTTTCTATCTAACGGTGTAATTTTGTATGTAACGATGTCTAAAAAAAAAAAAAAAAAAAAGGTCAGCCAACCAAACCGAACCAAACTTAACCTGTTCGCCATTCAATTTCCTATCTAATGGTGTAATTTGTTTCGAGTTATCGATGTAAATGTTCCAACATTATAAACGCTCATATCTCAGTCAAATGTTAACCAATCTTAAATATTGATATAGTTTTAGATTCGCCGTTCAATTTTCTATCTAACGGTGTAATTTTTATAAAATAAATTGACTAGTTTTTGAGTAATCGATGTAAACGTTCCAACATTATAAACGCTCATATCTCAGTCAAATGTTAACCAATCTTAAATATTGATATAGTTTTAGATTCGCCGTTCAATTTTCTATCTAACGGTGTAATTTTTATAAAATAAATTGACTAGTTTTTGAGTAATCGATGTAAACGTTCCAACATTATAAACGCTCATATCTCAGTCAAATGTTAACCAATCTTCAATATTGATATAGTTTTAGATTCGCCGTTCAATTTTCTATCTAACGGTGTAATTTTGTATGTAACGATGTCTAAAAAAAAAAAAAAAAAAAAGGTCAGCCAACCAAACCGAACCAAACTTAACCTGTTCGCCATTCAATTTCCTATCTAATGGTGTAATTTGTTTCGAGTTATCGATGTAAATGTTCCAACACTATAAACGCCCATATCTCAGTCAAATGTTAACCAATCTTCAATATTGATATAGTTTTAGATTCGCCGTTCAATTTTCTATCTAACGGTGTAATTTTTATAAAATAAATCGACTAGTTTTTGAGAAATCGATGTAAACGTTCCAACACTATAAACGCCCATATCTCAGTCAAATGTTAACCAATCTTCAATATTGATATAGTTTTAGATTCGCCGTTCAATTTTCTATCTAACGGTGTAATTTTTATAAAATAAATTGACTAGTTTTTGAGTAATCGATGTAAACGTTCCAACATTATAAACGCTCATATCTCAGTCAAATGTTAACCAATCTTAAATATTGATATAGTTTTAGATTCGCCGTTCAATTTTCTATCTAACGGTGTAATTTTTATAAAATAAATCGACTAGTTTTTGAGAAATCGATGTAAACGTTCCAACACTATAAACGCCCATATCTCAGTCAAATGTTAACCAATCTTCAATATTGATATAGTTTTAGATTCGCCGTTCAATTTTCTATCTAACGGTGTAATTTTGTATGTAACGATGTCAAAAAAAAAAAAAAAAAAAAAGGTCAGCCAACCAAACCGAACCAAACTTAACCTGTTCGCCATTCAATTTCCTATCTAATGGTGTAATTTGTTTCGAGTTATCGATGTAAATGTTCCAACATTATAAACGCTCATATCTCAGTCAAATGTTAACCAATCTTAAATATTGATATAGTTTTAGATTCGCCGTTCAATTTTCTATCTAACGGTGTAATTTTTATAAAATAAATTGACTAGTTTTTGAGTAATCGATGTAAACGTTCCAACATTATAAACGCTCATATCTCAGTCAAATGTTAACCAATCTTAAATATTGATATAGTTTTAGATTCGCCGTTCAATTTTCTATCTAACGGTGTAATTTTTATAAAATAAATTGACTAGTTTTTGAGTAATCGATGTAAACGTTCCAACATTATAAACGCTCATATCTCAGTCAAATGTTAACCAATCTTCAATATTGATATAGTTTTAGATTCGCCGTTCAATTTTCTATCTAACGGTGTAATTTTGTATGTAACGATGTCTAAAAAAAAAAAAAAAAAAAAGGTCAGCCAACCAAACCGAACCAAACTTAACCTGTTCGCCATTCAATTTCCTATCTAATGGTGTAATTTGTTTCGAGTTATCGATGTTAATGTTCCAACATTATAAACGCTCATATCTCAGTCAAATGTTAACCAATCGTCGAAATTCATACATTTTTAGAATCGCCTTTCAATTGTCTATCTAACCATGTAATTTTTTTAAAATAAATCGACTAGATTTTGAGTAATCGATGTAAACGTTCCAACACTATAAACGCCCATATCTCAGTCAAATGTTAACCAATCTTAAATATTGATATAGTTTTAGATTCGCCGTTCAATTTTCTATCTAACGGTGTAATTTTGTATGTAACGATGTCTAAAAAAAAAAAAAAAAAAAAGGTCAGCCAACCAAACCGAACCAAACTTAACCTGTTCGCCATTCAATTTCCTATCTAATGGTGTAATTTGTTTCGAGTTATCGATGTAAATGTTCCAACATTATAAACGCTCATATCTCAGTCAAATGTTAACCAATCTTAAATATTGATATAGTTTTAGATTCGCCGTTCAATTTTCTATCTAACGGTGTAATTTTGTATGTAACGATGTCTAAAAAAAAAAAAAAAAAAAAGGTCAGCCAACCAAACCGAACCAAACTTAACCTGTTCGCCATTCAATTTCCTATCTAATGGTGTAATTTGTTTCGAGTTATCGATGTAAATGTTCCAACATTATAAACGCTCATATCTCAGTCAAATGTTAACCAATCTTAAATATTGATATAGTTTTAGATTCGCCGTTCAATTTTCTATCTAACGGTGTAATTTTTATAAAATAAATTGACTAGTTTTTGAGTAATCGATGTAAACGTTCCAACATTATAAACGCTCATATCTCAGTCAAATGTTAACCAATCTTCAATATTGATATAGTTTTAGATTCGCCGTTCAATTTTCTATCTAACGGTGTAATTTTGTATGTAACGATGTCTAAAAAAAAAAAAAAAAAAAAGGTCAGCCAACCAAACCGAACCAAACTTAACCTGTTCGCCATTCAATTTCCTATCTAATGGTGTAATTTGTTTCGAGTTATCGATGTAAATGTTCCAACACTATAAACGCCCATATCTCAGTCAAATGTTAACCAATCTTCAATATTGATATAGTTTTAGATTCGCCGTTCAATTTTCTATCTAACGGTGTAATTTTGTATGTAACGATGTCTAAAAAAAAAAAAAAAAAAAAGGTCAGCCAACCAAACCGAACCAAACTTAACCTGTTCGCCATTCAATTTCCTATCTAATGGTGTAATTTGTTTCGAGTTATCGATGTTAATGTTCCAACATTATAAACGCTCATATCTCAGTCAAATGTTAACCAATCGTCGAAATTCATACATTTTTAGAATCGCCTTTCAATTCTCTATCTAACCATGTAATTTTTTTAAAATAAATCGACTAGATTTTGAGTAATCGATGTAAACGTTCCAACATTATAAACGCTCATATCTCAGTCAAATGTTAACCAATCTTCAATATTGATATAGTTTAAGATTCGCCGTTCAATTTTCTATCTAACGATGTAATTTTTTTTAAATAAATTGACTAGTTTTTGAGTAATCGATGTAAACGTTCCAACATTATAAACGCTCATATCTCAGTCAAATGTTAACCAATCTTAAATATTGATATAGTTTTAGATTCGCCGTTCAATTTTCTATCTAACGGTGTAATTTTTATAAAATAAATTGACTAGTTTTTGAGTAATCGATGTAAACGTTCCAACATTATAAACGCTCATATCTCAGTCAAATGTTAACCAATCTTAAATATTGATATAGTTTTAGATTCGCCGTTCAATTTTCTATCTAACGGTGTAATTTTGTATGTAACGATGTCTAAAAAAAAAAAAAAAAAAAAAGGTCAGCCAACCAAACCGAACCAAACTTAACCTGTTCGCCATTCAATTTCCTATCTAATGGTGTAATTTGTTTCGAGTTATCGATGTAAATGTTCCAACATTATAAACGCTCATATCTCAGTCAAATGTTAACCAATCTTAAATATTGATATAGTTTTAGATTCGCCGTTCAATTTTCTATCTAACGGTGTAATTTTTATAAAATAAATTGACTAGTTTTTGAGTAATCGATGTAAACGTTCCAACATTATAAACGCTCATATCTCAGTCAAATGTTAACCAATCTTAAATATTGATATAGTTTTAGATTCGCCGTTCAATTTTCTATCTAACGGTGTAATTTTTATAAAATAAATTGACTAGTTTTTGAGTAATCGATGTAAACGTTCCAACATTATAAACGCTCATATCTCAGTCAAATGTTAACCAATCTTCAATATTGATATAGTTTTAGATTCGCCGTTCAATTTTCTATCTAACGGTGTAATTTTGTATGTAACGATGTCTAAAAAAAAAAAAAAAAAAAAGGTCAGCCAACCAAACCGAACCAAACTTAACCTGTTCGCCATTCAATTTCCTATCTAATGGTGTAATTTGTTTCGAGTTATCGATGTAAATGTTCCAACACTATAAACGCCCATATCTCAGTCAAATGTTAACCAATCTTCAATATTGATATAGTTTTAGATTCGCCGTTCAATTTTCTATCTAACGGTGTAATTTTGTATGTAACGATGTCAAAAAAAAAAAAAAAAAAAAAGGTCAGCCAACCAAACCGAACCAAACTTAACCTGTTCGCCATTCAATTTCCTATCTAATGGTGTAATTTGTTTCGAGTTATCGATGTAAATGTTCCAACACTATAAACGCCCATATCTCAGTCAAATGTTAACCAATCTTCAATATTGATATAGTTTTAGATTCGCCGTTCAATTTTCTATCTAACGGTGTAATTTTGTATGTAACGATGTCTAAAAAAAAAAAAAAAAAAAAGGTCAGCCAACCAAACCGAACCAAACTTAACCTGTTCGCCATTCAATTTCCTATCTAATGGTGTAATTTGTTTCGAGTTATCGATGTAAATGTTCCAACACTATAAACGCCCATATCTCAGTCAAATGTTAACCAATCTTCAATATTGATATAGTTTTAGATTCGCCGTTCAATTTTCTATCTAACGGTGTAATTTTTATAAAATAAATTGACTAGTTTTTGAGTAATCGATGTAAACGTTCCAACATTATAAACGCTCATATCTCAGTCAAATGTTAACCAATCTTCAATATTGATATAGTTTAAGATTCGCCGTTCAATTTTCTATCTAACGGTGTAATTTTGTATGTAACGATGTCTAAAAAAAAAAAAAAAAAAAAGGTCAGCCAACCAAACCGAACCAAACTTAACCTGTTCGCCATTCAATTTCCTATCTAATGGTGTAATTTGTTTCGAGTTATCGATGTTAATGTTCCAACATTATAAACGCTCATATCTCAGTCAAATGTTAACCAATCGTCGAAATTCATACATTTTTAGAATCGCCTTTCAATTCTCTATCTAACCATGTAATTTTTTTAAAATAAATCGACTAGATTTTGAGTAATCGATGTAAACGTTCCAACATTATAAACGCTCATATCTCAGTCAAATGTTAACCAATCTTCAATATTGATATAGTTTAAGATTCGCCGTTCAATTTTCTATCTAACGATGTAATTTTTTTTAAATAAATTGACTAGTTTTTGAGTAATCGATGTAAACGTTCCAACATTATAAACGCTCATATCTCAGTCAAATGTTAACCAATCTTCAATATTGATATAGTTTTAGATTCGCCGTTCAATTTTCTATCTAACGATGTAATTTTTTTTAAATAAATTGACTAGTTTTTGAGTAATCGATGTAAACGTTCCAACATTATAAACGCTCATATCTCAGTCAAATGTTAACCAATCTTAAATATTGATATAGTTTTAGATTCGCCGTTCAATTTTCTATCTAACGGTGTAATTTTTATAAAATAAATTGACTAGTTTTTGAGTAATCGATGTAAACGTTCCAACATTATAAACGCTCATATCTCAGTCAAATGTTAACCAATCTTAAATATTGATATAGTTTTAGATTCGCCGTTCAATTTTCTATCTAACGGTGTAATTTTTATAAAATAAATTGACTAGTTTTTGAGTAATCGATGTAAACGTTCCAACATTATAAACGCTCATATCTCAGTCAAATGTTAACCAATCTTAAATATTGATATAGTTTTAGATTCGCCGTTCAATTTTCTATCTAACGGTGTAATTTTGTATGTAACGATGTCTAAAAAAAAAAAAAAAAAAAAGGTCAGCCAACCAAACCGAACCAAACTTAACCTGTTCGCCATTCAATTTCCTATCTAATGGTGTAATTTGTTTCGAGTTATCGATGTAAATGTTCCAACATTATAAACGCTCATATCTCAGTCAAATGTTAACCAATCTTAAATATTGATATAGTTTTAGATTCGCCGTTCAATTTTCTATCTAACGGTGTAATTTTTATAAAATAAATTGACTAGTTTTTGAGTAATCGATGTAAACGTTCCAACATTATAAACGCTCATATCTCAGTCAAATGTTAACCAATCTTCAATATTGATATAGTTTTAGATTCGCCGTTCAATTTTCTATCTAACGGTGTAATTTTGTATGTAACGATGTCTAAAAAAAAAAAAAAAAAAAAGGTCAGCCAACCAAACCGAACCAAACTTAACCTGTTCGCCATTCAATTTCCTATCTAATGGTGTAATTTGTTTCGAGTTATCGATGTAAATGTTCCAACACTATAAACGCCCATATCTCAGTCAAATGTTAACCAATCTTCAATATTGATATAGTTTTAGATTCGCCGTTCAATTTTCTATCTAACGGTGTAATTTTGTATGTAACGATGTCTAAAAAAAAAAAAAAAAAAAAGGTCAGCCAACCAAACCGAACCAAACTTAACCTGTTCGCCATTCAATTTCCTATCTAATGGTGTAATTTGTTTCGAGTTATCGATGTAAATGTTCCAACATTATAAACGCTCATATCTCAGTCAAATGTTAACCAATCTTAAATATTGATATAGTTTTAGATTCGCCGTTCAATTTTCTATCTAACGGTGTAATTTTTATAAAATAAATTGACTAGTTTTTGAGTAATCGATGTAAACGTTCCAACATTATAAACGCTCATATCTCAGTCAAATGTTAACCAATCTTAAATATTGATATAGTTTTAGATTCGCCGTTCAATTTTCTATCTAACGGTGTAATTTTTATAAAATAAATTGACTAGTTTTTGAGTAATCGATGTAAACGTTCCAACATTATAAACGCTCATATCTCAGTCAAATGTTAACCAATCTTCAATATTGATATAGTTTTAGATTCGCCGTTCAATTTTCTATCTAACGGTGTAATTTTGTATGTAACGATGTCTAAAAAAAAAAAAAAAAAAAAGGTCAGCCAACCAAACCGAACCAAACTTAACCTGTTCGCCATTCAATTTCCTATCTAATGGTGTAATTTGTTTCGAGTTATCGATGTTAATGTTCCAACATTATAAACGCTCATATCTCAGTCAAATGTTAACCAATCGTCGAAATTCATACATTTTTAGAATCGCCTTTCAATTGTCTATCTAACCATGTAATTTTTTTAAAATAAATCGACTAGATTTTGAGTAATCGATGTAAACGTTCCAACACTATAAACGCCCATATCTCAGTCAAATGTTAACCAATCTTAAATATTGATATAGTTTTAGATTCGCCGTTCAATTTTCTATCTAACGGTGTAATTTTTATAAAATAAATTGACTAGTTTTTGAGTAATCGATGTAAACGTTCCAACATTATAAACGCTCATATCTCAGTCAAATGTTAACCAATCTTAAATATTGATATAGTTTTAGATTCGCCGTTCAATTTTCTATCTAACGGTGTAATTTTTATAAAATAAATTGACTAGTTTTTGAGTAATCGATGTAAACGTTCCAACATTATAAACGCTCATATCTCAGTCAAATGTTAACCAATCTTCAATATTGATATAGTTTTAGATTCGCCGTTCAATTTTCTATCTAACGATGTAATTTTTTTTAAATAAATTGACTAGTTTTTGAGTAATCGATGTAAACGTTCCAACATTATAAACGCTCATATCTCAGTCAAATGTTAACCAATCTTAAATATTGATATAGTTTTAGATTCGCCGTTCAATTTTCTATCTAACGGTGTAATTTTTATAAAATAAATTGACTAGTTTTTGAGTAATCGATGTAAACGTTCCAACATTATAAACGCTCATATCTCAGTCAAATGTTAACCAATCTTAAATATTGATATAGTTTTAGATTCGCCGTTCAATTTTCTATCTAACGGTGTAATTTTTATAAAATAAATTGACTAGTTTTTGAGTAATCGATGTAAACGTTCCAACATTATAAACGCTCATATCTCAGTCAAATGTTAACCAATCTTAAATATTGATATAGTTTTAGATTCGCCGTTCAATTTTCTATCTAACGGTGTAATTTTGTATGTAACGATGTCTAAAAAAAAAAAAAAAAAAAAGGTCAGCCAACCAAACCGAACCAAACTTAACCTGTTCGCCATTCAATTTCCTATCTAATGGTGTAATTTGTTTCGAGTTATCGATGTAAATGTTCCAACATTATAAACGCTCATATCTCAGTCAAATGTTAACCAATCTTAAATATTGATATAGTTTTAGATTCGCCGTTCAATTTTCTATCTAACGGTGTAATTTTTATAAAATAAATTGACTAGTTTTTGAGTAATCGATGTAAACGTTCCAACATTATAAACGCTCATATCTCAGTCAAATGTTAACCAATCTTAAATATTGATATAGTTTTAGATTCGCCGTTCAATTTTCTATCTAACGGTGTAATTTTTATAAAATAAATTGACTAGTTTTTGAGTAATCGATGTAAACGTTCCAACATTATAAACGCTCATATCTCAGTCAAATGTTAACCAATCTTCAATATTGATATAGTTTTAGATTCGCCGTGCAATTTTCTATCTAACGGTGTAATTTTGTATGTAACGATGTCTAAAAAAAAAAAAAAAAAAAAGGTCAGCCAACCAAACCGAACCAAACTTAACCTGTTCGCCATTCAATTTCCTTTCTAATGGTGTAATTTGTTTCGAGTTATCGATGTAAATGTTCCAACACTATAAACGCCCATATCTCAGTCAAATGTTAACCAATCTTCAATATTGATATAGTTTTAGATTCGCCGTTCAATTTTCTATCTAACGGTGTAATTTTTATAAAATAAATCGACTAGTTTTTGAGAAATCGATGTAAACGTTCCAACACTATAAACGCCCATATCTCAGTCAAATGTTAACCAATCTTCAATATTGATATAGTTTTAGATTCGCCGTTCAATTTTCTATCTAACGGTGTAATTTTGTATGTAACGATGTCTAAAAAAAAAAAAAAAAAAAAGGTCAGCCAACCAAACCGAACCAAACTTAACCTGTTCGCCATTCAATTTCCTATCTAATGGTGTAATTTGTTTCGAGTTATCGATGTAAATGTTCCAACATTATAAACGCTCATATCTCAGTCAAATGTTAACCAATCTTCAATATTGATATAGTTTTAGATTCGCCGTTCAATTTTCTATCTAACGGTGTAATTTTGTATGTAACGATGTCTAAAAAAAAAAAAAAAAAAAAGGTCAGCCAACCAAACCGAACCAAACTTAACCTGTTCGCCATTCAATTTCCTATCTAATGGTGTAATTTGTTTCGAGTTATCGATGTAAATGTTCCAACATTATAAACGCTCATCTCTCAGTCAAATGTTAACCAATCTTAAATATTGATATAGTTTTAGATTCGCCGTTCAATTTTCTATCTAACGGTGTAATTTTTATAAAATAAATTGACTAGTTTTTGAGTAATCGATGTAAACGTTCCAACATTATAAACGCTCATATCTCAGTCAAATGTTAACCAATCTTCAATATTGATATAGTTTTAGATTCGCCGTTCAATTTTCTATCTAACGGTGTAATTTTGTATGTAACGATGTCTAAAAAAAAAAAAAAAAAAAAGGTCAGCCAACCAAACCGAACCAAACTTAACCTGTTCGCCATTCAATTTCCTATCTAATGGTGTAATTTGTTTCGAGTTATCGATGTAAATGTTCCAACACTATAAACGCCCATATCTCAGTCAAATGTTAACCAATCTTCAATATTGATATAGTTTTAGATTCGCCGTTCAATTTTCTATCTAACGGTGTAATTTTGTATGTAACGATGTCTAAAAAAAAAAAAAAAAAAAAGGTCAGCCAACCAAACCGAACCAAACTTAACCTGTTCGCCATTCAATTTCCTATCTAATGGTGTAATTTGTTTCGAGTTATCGATGTTAATGTTCCAACATTATAAACGCTCATATCTCAGTCAAATGTTAACCAATCGTCGAAATTCATACATTTTTAGAATCGCCTTTCAATTCTCTATCTAACCATGTAATTTTTTTAAAATAAATCGACTAGATTTTGAGTAATCGATGTAAACGTTCCAACATTATAAACGCTCATATCTCAGTCAAATGTTAACCAATCTTCAATATTGATATAGTTTAAGATTCGCCGTTCAATTTTCTATCTAACGATGTAATTTTTTTTAAATAAATTGACTAGTTTTTGAGTAATCGATGTAAACGTTCCAACATTATAAACGCTCATATCTCAGTCAAATGTTAACCAATCTTAAATATTGATATAGTTTTAGATTCGCCGTTCAATTTTCTATCTAACGGTGTAATTTTTATAAAATAAATTGACTAGTTTTTGAGTAATCGATGTAAACGTTCCAACATTATAAACGCTCATATCTCAGTCAAATGTTAACCAATCTTAAATATTGATATAGTTTTAGATTCGCCGTTCAATTTTCTATCTAACGGTGTAATTTTGTATGTAACGATGTCTAAAAAAAAAAAAAAAAAAAAGGTCAGCCAACCAAACCGAACCAAACTTAACCTGTTCGCCATTCAATTTCCTATCTAATGGTGTAATTTGTTTCGAGTTATCGATGTAAATGTTCCAACATTATAAACGCTCATATCTCAGTCAAATGTTAACCAATCTTAAATATTGATATAGTTTTAGATTCGCCGTTCAATTTTCTATCTAACGGTGTAATTTTTATAAAATAAATTGACTAGTTTTTGAGTAATCGATGTAAACGTTCCAACATTATAAACGCTCATATCTCAGTCAAATGTTAACCAATCTTAAATATTGATATAGTTTTAGATTCGCCGTTCAATTTTCTATCTAACGGTGTAATTTTTATAAAATAAATTGACTAGTTTTTGAGTAATCGATGTAAACGTTCCAACATTATAAACGCTCATATCTCAGTCAAATGTTAACCAATCTTCAATATTGATATAGTTTTAGATTCGCCGTTCAATTTTCTATCTAACGGTGTAATTTTGTATGTAACGATGTCTAAAAAAAAAAAAAAAAAAAAGGTCAGCCAACCAAACCGAACCAAACTTAACCTGTTCGCCATTCAATTTCCTATCTAATGGTGTAATTTGTTTCGAGTTATCGATGTAAATGTTCCAACACTATAAACGCCCATATCTCAGTCAAATGTTAACCAATCTTCAATATTGATATAGTTTTAGATTCGCCGTTCAATTTTCTATCTAACGGTGTAATTTTGTATGTAACGATGTCTAAAAAAAAAAAAAAAAAAAAGGTCAGCCAACCAAACCGAACCAAACTTAACCTGTTCGCCATTCAATTTCCTATCTAATGGTGTAATTTGTTTCGAGTTATCGATGTAAATGTTCCAACACTATAAACGCCCATATCTCAGTCAAATGTTAACCAATCTTCAATATTGATATAGTTTTAGATTCGCCGTTCAATTTTCTATCTAACGGTGTAATTTTGTATGTAACGATGTCTAAAAAAAAAAAAAAAAAAAAAGGTCAGCCAACCAAACCGAACCAAACTTAACCTGTTCGCCATTCAATTTCCTATCTAATGGTGTAATTTGTTTCGAGTTATCGATGTAAATGTTCCAACACTATAAACGCCCATATCTCAGTCAAATGTTAACCAATCTTCAATATTGATATAGTTTTAGATTCGCCGTTCAATTTTCTATCTAACGGTGTAATTTTTATAAAATAAATTGACTAGTTTTTGAGTAATCGATGTAAACGTTCCAACATTATAAACGCTCATATCTCAGTCAAATGTTAACCAATCTTCAATATTGATATAGTTTTAGATTCGCCGTTCAATTTTCTATCTAACGGTGTAATTTTGTATATAACGATGTCTAAAAAAAAAAAAAAAAAAAAGGTCAGCCAACCAAACCGAACCAAACTTAACCTGTTCGCCATTCAATTTCCTATCTAATGGTGTAATTTGTTTCGAGTTATCGATGTTAATGTTCCAACATTATAAACGCTCATATCTCAGTCAAATGTTAACCAATCGTCGAAATTCATACATTTTTAGAATCGCCTTTCAATTCTCTATCTAACCATGTAATTTTTTTAAAATAAATCGACTAGATTTTGAGTAATCGATGTAAACGTTCCAACATTATAAACGCTCATATCTCAGTCAAATGTTAACCAATCTTCAATATTGATATAGTTTAAGATTCGCCGTTCAATTTTCTATCTAACGATGTAATTTTTTTTAAATAAATTGACTAGTTTTTGAGTAATCGATGTAAACGTTCCAACATTATAAACGCTCATATCTCAGTCAAATGTTAACCAATCTTAAATATTGATATAGTTTTAGATTCGCCGTTCAATTTTCTATCTAACGGTGTAATTTTTATAAAATAAATTGACTAGTTTTTGAGTAATCGATGTAAACGTTCCAACATTATAAACGCTCATATCTCAGTCAAATGTTAACCAATCTTCAATATTGATATAGTTTTAGATTCGCCGTTCAATTTTCTATCTAACGGTGTAATTTTGTATGTAACGATGTCTAAAAAAAAAAAAAAAAAAAAGGTCAGCCAACCAAACCGAACCAAACTTAACCTGTTCGCCATTCAATTTCCTATCTAATGGTGTAATTTGTTTCGAGTTATCGATGTAAATGTTCCAACACTATAAACGCCCATATCTCAGTCAAATGTTAACCAATCTTCAATATTGATATAGTTTTAGATTCGCCGTTCAATTTTCTATCTAACGGTGTAATTTTGTATGTAACGATGTCTAAAAAAAAAAAAAAAAAAAAGGTCAGCCAACCAAACCGAACCAAACTTAACCTGTTCGCCATTCAATTTCCTATCTAATGGTGTAATTTGTTTCGAGTTATCGATGTTAATGTTCCAACATTATAAACGCTCATATCTCAGTCAAATGTTAACCAATCGTCGAAATTCATACATTTTTAGAATCGCCTTTCAATTGTCTATCTAACCATGTAATTTTTTTAAAATAAATCGACTAGATTTTGAGTAATCGATGTAAACGTTCCAACATTATAAACGCTCATATCTCAGTCAAATGTTAACCAATCTTCAATATTGATATAGTTTAAGATTCGCCGTTTAATTTTCTATCTAACGATGTAATTTTTTTTAAATAAATTGACTAGTTTTTGAGTAATCGATGTAAACGTTCCAACATTATAAACGCTCATATCTCAGTCAAATGTTAACCAATCTTAAATATTGATATAGTTTTAGATTCGCCGTTCAATTTTCTATCTAACGGTGTAATTTTTATAAAATAAATTGACTAGTTTTTGAGTAATCGATGTAAACGTTCCAACATTATAAACGCTCATATCTCAGTCAAATGTTAACCAATCTTAAATATTGATATAGTTTTAGATTCGCCGTTCAATTTTCTATCTAACGGTGTAATTTTTATAAAATAAATTGACTAGTTTTTGAGTAATCGATGTAAACGTTCCAACATTATAAACGCTCATATCTCAGTCAAATGTTAACCAATCGTAAATATTGATATAGTTTTAGATTCGCCGTTCAATTTTCTATCTAACGATGTAATTTTTTTTAAATAAATTGACTAGTTTTTGAGTAATCGATGTAAACGTTCCAACATTATAAACGCTCATATCTCAGTCAAATGTTAACCAATCTTAAATATTGATATAGTTTTAGATTCGCCGTTCAATTTTCTATCTAACGGTGTAATTTTTATAAAATAAATTGACTAGTTTTTGAGTAATCGATGTAAACGTTCCAACATTATAAACGCTCATATCTCAGTCAAATGTTAACCAATCTTAAATATTGATATAGTTTTAGATTCGCCGTTCAATTTTCTATCTAACGGTGTAATTTTGTATGTAACGATGTCTAAAAAAAAAAAAAAAAAAAAGGTCAGCCAACCAAACCGAACCAAACTTAACCTGTTCGCCATTCAATTTCCTATCTAATGGTGTAATTTGTTTCGAGTTATCGATGTAAATGTTCCAACATTATAAACGCTCATATCTCAGTCAAATGTTAACCAATCTTAAATATTGATATAGTTTTAGATTCGCCGTTCAATTTTCTATCTAACGGTGTAATTTTTATAAAATAAATTGACTAGTTTTTGAGTAATCGATGTAAACGTTCCAACATTATAAACGCTCATATCTCAGTCAAATGTTAACCAATCTTAAATATTGATATAGTTTTAGATTCGCCGTTCAATTTTCTATCTAACGGTGTAATTTTTATAAAATAAATTGACTAGTTTTTGAGTAATCGATGTAAACGTTCCAACATTATAAACGCTCATATCTCAGTCAAATGTTAACCAATCTTCAATATTGATATAGTTTTAGATTCGCCGTTCAATTTTCTATCTAACGGTGTAATTTTGTATGTAACGATGTCTAAAAAAAAAAAAAAAAAAAAAGGTCAGCCAACCAAACCGAACCAAACTTAACCTGTTCGCCATTCAATTTCCTATCTAATGGTGTAATTTGTTTCGAGTTATCGATGTAAATGTTCCAACACTATAAACGCCCATATCTCAGTCAAATGTTAACCAATCTTCAATATTGATATAGTTTTAGATTCGCCGTTCAATTTTCTATCTAACGGTGTAATTTTTATAAAATAAATCGACTAGTTTTTGAGAAATCGATGTAAACGTTCCAACACTATAAACGCCCATATCTCAGTCAAATGTTAACCAATCTTCAATATTGATATAGTTTTAGATTCGCCGTTCAATTTTCTATCTAACGGTGTAATTTTGTATGTAACGATGTCAAAAAAAAAAAAAAAAAAAAAGGTCAGCCAACCAAACCGAACCAAACTTAACCTGTTCGCCATTCAATTTCCTATCTAATGGTGTAATTTGTTTCGAGTTATCGATGTAAATGTTCCAACATTATAAACGCTCATATCTCAGTCAAATGTTAACCAATCTTAAATATTGATATAGTTTTAGATTCGCCGTTCAATTTTCTATCTAACGGTGTAATTTTTATAAAATAAATTGACTAGTTTTTGAGTAATGGATGTAAACGTTCCAACATTATAAACGCTCATATCTCAGTCAAATGTTAACCAATCTTCAATATTGATATAGTTTTAGATTCGCCGTTCAATTTTCTATCTAACGGTGTAATTTTGTATGTAACGATGTCTAAAAAAAAAAAAAAAAAAAAGGTCAGCCAACCAAACCGAACCAAACTTAACCTGTTCGCCATTCAATTTCCTATCTAATGGTGTAATTTGTTTCGAGTTATCGATGTAAATGTTCCAACATTATAAACGCTCATATCTCAGTCAAATGTTAACCAATCTTAAATATTGATATAGTTTTAGATTCGCCGTTCAATTTTCTATCTAACGGTGTAATTTTTATAAAATAAATTGACTAGTTTTTGAGTAATCGATGTAAACGTTCCAACATTATAAACGCTCATATCTCAGTCAAATGTTAACCAATCTTCAATATTGATATAGTTTTAGATTCGCCGTTCAATTTTCTATCTAACGGTGTAATTTTGTATGTAACGATGTCTAAAAAAAAAAAAAAAAAAAAGGTCAGCCAACCAAACCGAACCAAACTTAACCTGTTCGCCATTCAATTTCCTATCTAATGGTGTAATTTGTTTCGAGTTATCGATGTAAATGTTCCAACACTATAAACGCCCATATCTCAGTCAAATGTTAACCAATCTTCAATATTGATATAGTTTTAGATTCGCCGTTCAATTTTCTATCTAACGGTGTAATTTTGTATGTAACGATGTCTAAAAAAAAAAAAAAAAAAAAGGTCAGCCAACCAAACCGAACCAAACTTAACCTGTTCGCCATTCAATTTCCTATCTAATGGTGTAATTTGTTTCGAGTTATCGATGTTAATGTTCCAACATTATAAACGCTCATATCTCAGTCAAATGTTAACCAATCGTCGAAATTCATACATTTTTAGAATCGCCTTTCAATTGTCTATCTAACCATGTAATTTTTTTAAAATAAATCGACTAGATTTTGAGTAATCGATGTAAACGTTCCAACATTATAAACGCTCATATCTCAGTCAAATGTTAACCAATCTTCAATATTGATATAGTTTAAGATTCGCCGTTTAATTTTCTATCTAACGATGTAATTTTTTTTAAATAAATTGACTAGTTTTTGAGTAATCGATGTAAACGTTCCAACATTATAAACGCTCATATCTCAGTCAAATGTTAACCAATCTTAAATATTGATATAGTTTTAGATTCGCCGTTCAATTTTCTATCTAACGGTGTAATTTTTATAAAATAAATTGACTAGTTTTTGAGTAATCGATGTAAACGTTCCAACATTATAAACGCTCATATCTCAGTCAAATGTTAACCAATCTTAAATATTGATATAGTTTTAGATTCGCCGTTCAATTTTCTATCTAACGGTGTAATTTTTATAAAATAAATTGACTAGTTTTTGAGTAATCGATGTAAACGTTCCAACATTATAAACGCTCATATCTCAGTCAAATGTTAACCAATCTTAAATATTGATATAGTTTTAGATTCGCCGTTCAATTTTCTATCTAACGATGTAATTTTTTTTAAATAAATTGACTAGTTTTTGAGTAATCGATGTAAACGTTCCAACATTATAAACGCTCATATCTCAGTCAAATGTTAACCAATCTTAAATATTGATATAGTTTTAGATTCGCCGTTCAATTTTCTATCTAACGGTGTAATTTTTATAAAATAAATTGACTAGTTTTTGAGTAATCGATGTAAACGTTCCAACATTATAAACGCTCATATCTCAGTCAAATGTTAACCAATCTTAAATATTGATATAGTTTTAGATTCGCCGTTCAATTTTCTATCTAACGGTGTAATTTTGTATGTAACGATGTCTAAAAAAAAAAAAAAAAAAAAGGTCAGCCAACCAAACCGAACCAAACTTAACCTGTTCGCCATTCAATTTCCTATCTAATGGTGTAATTTGTTTCGAGTTATCGATGTAAATGTTCCAACATTATAAACGCTCATATCTCAGTCAAATGTTAACCAATCTTAAATATTGATATAGTTTTAGATTCGCCGTTCAATTTTCTATCTAACGGTGTAATTTTTATAAAATAAATTGACTAGTTTTTGAGTAATCGATGTAAACGTTCCAACATTATAAACGCTCATATCTCAGTCAAATGTTAACCAATCTTAAATATTGATATAGTTTTAGATTCGCCGTTCAATTTTCTATCTAACGGTGTAATTTTTATAAAATAAATTGACTAGTTTTTGAGTAATCGATGTAAACGTTCCAACATTATAAACGCTCATATCTCAGTCAAATGTTAACCAATCTTCAATATTGATATAGTTTTAGATTCGCCGTTCAATTTTCTATCTAACGGTGTAATTTTGTATGTAACGATGCCTAAAAAAAAAAAAAAAAAAAAGGTCAGCCAACCAAACCGAACCAAACTTAACCTGTTCGCCATTCAATTTCCTATCTAATGGTGTAATTTGTTTCGAGTTATCGATGTAAATGTTCCAACACTATAAACGCCCATATCTCAGTCAAATGTTAACCAATCTTCAATATTGATATAGTTTTAGATTCGCCGTTCAATTTTCTATCTAACGGTGTAATTTTTATACAATAAATCGACTAGTTTTTGAGAAATCGATGTAAACGTTCCAACACTATAAACGCCCATATCTCAGTCAAATGTTAACCAATCTTCAATATTGATATAGTTTTAGATTCGCCGTTCAATTTTCTATCTAACGGTGTAATTTTGTATGTAACGATGTCTAAAAAAAAAAAAAAAAAAAAGGTCAGCCAACCAAACCGAACCAAACTTAACCTGTTCGCCATTCAATTTCCTATCTAATGGTGTAATTTGTTTCGAGTTATCGATGTAAATGTTCCAACATTATAAACGCTCATATCTCAGTCAAATGTTAACCAATCTTAAATATTGATATAGTTTTAGATTCGCCGTTCAATTTTCTATCTAACGGTGTAATTTTGTATGTAACGATGTCTAAAAAAAAAAAAAAAAAAAAGGTCAGCCAACCAAACCGAACCAAACTTAACCTGTTCGCCATTCAATTTCCTATCTAATGGTGTAATTTGTTTCGAGTTATCGATGTAAATGTTCCAACATTATAAACGCTCATATCTCAGTCAAATGTTAACCAATCTTAAATATTGATATAGTTTTAGATTCGCCGTTCAATTTTCTATCTAACGGTGTAATTTTTATAAAATAAATTGACTAGTTTTTGAGTAATCGATGTAAACGTTCCAACATTATAAACGCTCATATCTCAGTCAAATGTTAACCAATCTTCAATATTGATATAGTTTTAGATTCGCCGTTCAATTTTCTATCTAACGGTGTAATTTTGTATGTAACGATGTCTAAAAAAAAAAAAAAAAAAAAGGTCAGCCAACCAAACCGAACCAAACTTAACCTGTTCGCCATTCAATTTCCTATCTAATGGTGTAATTTGTTTCGAGTTATCGATGTAAATGTTCCAACACTATAAACGCCCATATCTCAGTCAAATGTTAACCAATCTTCAATATTGATATAGTTTTAGATTCGCCGTTCAATTTTCTATCTAACGGTGTAATTTTGTATGTAACGATGTCTAAAAAAAAAAAAAAAAAAAAGGTCAGCCAACCAAACCGAACCAAACTTAACCTGTTCGCCATTCAATTTCCTATCTAATGGTGTAATTTGTTTCGAGTTATCGATGTTAATGTTCCAACATTATAAACGCTCATATCTCAGTCAAATGTTAACCAATCGTCGAAATTCATACATTTTTAGAATCGCCTTTCAATTCTCTATCTAACCATGTAATTTTTTTAAAATAAATCGACTAGATTTTGAGTAATCGATGTAAACGTTCCAACATTATAAACGCTCATATCTCAGTCAAATGTTAACCAATCTTCAATATTGATATAGTTTAAGATTCGCCGTTCAATTTTCTATCTAACGATGTAATTTTTTTTAAATAAATTGACTAGTTTTTGAGTAATCGATGTAAACGTTCCAACATTATAAACGCTCATATCTCAGTCAAATGTTAACCAATCTTAAATATTGATATAGTTTTAGATTCGCCGTTCAATTTTCTATCTAACGGTGTAATTTTTATAAAATAAATTGACTAGTTTTTGAGTAATCGATGTAAACGTTCCAACATTATAAACGCTCATATCTCAGTCAAATGTTAACCAATCTTAAATATTGATATAGTTTTAGATTCGCCGTTCAATTTTCTATCTAACGGTGTAATTTTGTATGTAACGATGTCTAAAAAAAAAAAAAAAAAAAAAGGTCAGCCAACCAAACCGAACCAAACTTAACCTGTTCGCCATTCAATTTCCTATCTAATGGTGTAATTTGTTTCGAGTTATCGATGTAAATGTTCCAACATTATAAACGCTCATATCTCAGTCAAATGTTAACCAATCTTAAATATTGATATAGTTTTAGATTCGCCGTTCAATTTTCTATCTAACGGTGTAATTTTTATAAAATAAATTGACTAGTTTTTGAGTAATCGATGTAAATGTTCCAACATTATAAACGCTCATATCTCAGTCAAATGTTAACCAATCTTAAATATTGATATAGTTTTAGATTCGCCGTTCAATTTTCTATCTAACGGTGTAATTTTTATAAAATAAATTGACTAGTTTTTGAGTAATCGATGTAAACGTTCCAACATTATAAACGCTCATATCTCAGTCAAATGTTAACCAATCTTCAATATTGATATAGTTTTAGATTCGCCGTTCAATTTTCTATCTAACGGTGTAATTTTGTATGTAACGATGTCTAAAAAAAAAAAAAAAAAAAAGGTCAGCCAACCAAACCGAACCAAACTTAACCTGTTCGCCATTCAATTTCCTATCTAATGGTGTAATTTGTTTCGAGTTATCGATGTAAATGTTCCAACACTATAAACGCCCATATCTCAGTCAAATGTTAACCAATCTTCAATATTGATATAGTTTTAGATTCGCCGTTCAATTTTCTATCTAACGGTGTAATTTTGTATGTAACGATGTCTAAAAAAAAAAAAAAAAAAAAGGTCAGCCAACCAAACCGAACCAAACTTAACCTGTTCGCCATTCAATTTCCTATCTAATGGTGTAATTTGTTTCGAGTTATCGATGTAAATGTTCCAACACTATAAACGCCCATATCTCAGTCAAATGTTAACCAATCTTCAATATTGATATAGTTTTAGATTCGCCGTTCAATTTTCTATCTAACGGTGTAATTTTGTATGTAACGATGTCTAAAAAAAAAAAAAAAAAAAAGGTCAGCCAACCAAACCGAACCAAACTTAACCTGTTCGCCATTCAATTTCCTATCTAATGGTGTAATTTGTTTCGAGTTATCGATGTTAATGTTCCAACATTATAAACGCTCATATCTCAGTCAAATGTTAACCAATCGTCGAAATTCATACATTTTTAGAATCGCCTTTCAATTCTCTATCTAACCATGTAATTTTTTTAAAATAAATCGACTAGATTTTGAGTAATCGATGTAAACGTTCCAACATTATAAACGCTCATATCTCAGTCAAATGTTAACCAATCTTCAATATTGATATAGTTTAAGATTCGCCGTTCAATTTTCTATCTAACGATGTAATTTTTTTTAAATAAATTGACTAGTTTTTGAGTAATCGATGTAAACGTTCCAACATTATAAACGCTCATATCTCAGTCAAATGTTAACCAATCTTAAATATTGATATAGTTTTAGATTCGCCGTTCAATTTTCTATCTAACGGTGTAATTTTTATAAAATAAATTGACTAGTTTTTGAGTAATCGATGTAAACGTTCCAACATTATAAACGCTCATATCTCAGTCAAATGTTAACCAATCTTAAATATTGATATAGTTTTAGATTCGCCGTTCAATTTTCTATCTAACGGTGTAATTTTGTATGTAACGATGTCTAAAAAAAAAAAAAAAAAAAAGGTCAGCCAACCAAACCGAACCAAACTTAACCTGTTCGCCATTCAATTTCCTATCTAATGGTGTAATTTGTTTCGAGTTATCGATGTAAATGTTCCAACATTATAAACGCTCATATCTCAGTCAAATGTTAACCAATCTTAAATATTGATATAGTTTTAGATTCGCCGTTCAATTTTCTATCTAACGGTGTAATTTTTATAAAATAAATTGACTAGTTTTTGAGTAATCGATGTAAACGTTCCAACATTATAAACGCTCATATCTCAGTCAAATGTTAACCAATCTTAAATATTGATATAGTTTTAGATTCGCCGTTCAATTTTCTATCTAACGGTGTAATTTTTATAAAATAAATTGACTAGTTTTTGAGTAATCGATGTAAACGTTCCAACATTATAAACGCTCATATCTCAGTCAAATGTTAACCAATCTTCAATATTGATATAGTTTTAGATTCGCCGTTCAATTTTCTATCTAACGGTGTAATTTTGTATGTAACGATGTCTAAAAAAAAAAAAAAAAAAAAAGGTCAGCCAACCAAACCGAACCAAACTTAACCTGTTCGCCATTCAATTTCCTATCTAATGGTGTAATTTGTTTCGAGTTATCGATGTAAATGTTCCAACACTATAAACGCCCATATCTCAGTCAAATGTTAACCAATCTTCAATATTGATATAGTTTTAGATTCGCCGTTCAATTTTCTATCTAACGGTGTAATTTTGTATGTAACGATGTCTAAAAAAAAAAAAAAAAAAAAGGTCAGCCAACCAAACCGAACCAAACTTAACCTGTTCGCCATTCAATTTCCTATCTAATGGTGTAATTTGTTTCGAGTTATCGATGTTAATGTTCCAACATTATAAACGCTCATATCTCAGTCAAATGTTAACCAATCGTCGAAATTCATACATTTTTAGAATCGCCTTTCAATTCTCTATCTAACCATGTAATTTTTTTAAAATAAATCGACTAGATTTTGAGTAATCGATGTAAACGTTCCAACATTATAAACGCTCATATCTCAGTCAAATGTTAACCAATCTTCAATATTGATATAGTTTAAGATTCGCCGTTCAATTTTCTATCTAACGATGTAATTTTTTTTAAATAAATTGACTAGTTTTTGAGTAATCGATGTAAACGTTCCAACATTATAAACGCTCATATCTCAGTCAAATGTTAACCAATCTTAAATATTGATATAGTTTTAGATTCGCCGTTCAATTTTCTATCTAACGGTGTAATTTTTATAAAATAAATTGACTAGTTTTTGAGTAATCGATGTAAACGTTCCAACATTATAAACGCTCATATCTCAGTCAAATGTTAACCAATCTTAAATATTGATATAGTTTTAGATTCGCCGTTCAATTTTCTATCTAACGGTGTAATTTTGTATGTAACGATGTCTAAAAAAAAAAAAAAAAAAAAGGTCAGCCAACCAAACCGAACCAAACTTAACCTGTTCGCCATTCAATTTCCTATCTAATGGTGTAATTTGTTTCGAGTTATCGATGTAAATGTTCCAACATTATAAACGCTCATATCTCAGTCAAATGTTAACCAATCTTAAATATTGATATAGTTTTAGATTCGCCGTTCAATTTTCTATCTAACGGTGTAATTTTTATAAAATAAATTGACTAGTTTTTGAGTAATCGATGTAAACGTTCCAACATTATAAACGCTCATATCTCAGTCAAATGTTAACCAATCTTAAATATTGATATAGTTTTAGATTCGCCGTTCAATTTTCTATCTAACGGTGTAATTTTTATAAAATAAATTGACTAGTTTTTGAGTAATCGATGTAAACGTTCCAACATTATAAACGCTCATATCTCAGTCAAATGTTAACCAATCTTCAATATTGATATAGTTTTAGATTCGCCGTTCAATTTTCTATCTAACGGTGTAATTTTGTATGTAACGATGTCTAAAAAAAAAAAAAAAAAAAAGGTCAGCCAACCAAACCGAACCAAACTTAACCTGTTCGCCATTCAATTTCCTATCTAATGGTGTAATTTGTTTCGAGTTATCGATGTAAATGTTCCAACACTATAAACGCCCATATCTCAGTCAAATGTTAACCAATCTTCAATATTGATATAGTTTTAGATTCGCCGTTCAATTTTCTATCTAACGGTGTAATTTTTATAAAATAAATCGACTAGTTTTTGAGAAATCGATGTAAACGTTCCAACACTATAAACGCCCATATCTCAGTCAAATGTTAACCAATCTTCAATATTGATATAGTTTTAGATTCGCCGTTCAATTTTCTATCTAACGGTGTAATTTTTATAAAATAAATTGACTAGTTTTTGAGTAATCGATGTAAACGTTCCAACATTATAAACGCTCATATCTCAGTCAAATGTTAACCAATCTTCAATATTGATATAGTTTTAGATTCGCCGTTCAATTTTCTATCTAACGGTGTAATTTTTATAAAATAAATTGACTAGTTTTTGAGTAATCGATGTAAACGTTCCAACATTATAAACGCTCATATCTCAGTCAAATGTTAACCAATCTTAAATATTGATATAGTTTTAGATTCGCCGTTCAATTTTCTATCTAACGGTGTAATTTTTATAAAATAAATCGACTAGTTTTTGAGAAATCGATGTAAACGTTCCAACACTATAAACGCCCATATCTCAGTCAAATGTTAACCAATCTTCAATATTGATATAGTTTTAGATTCGCCGTTCAATTTTCTATCTAACGGTGTAATTTTGTATGTAACGATGTCTAAAAAAAAAAAAAAAAAAAAGGTCAGCCAACCAAACCGAACCAAACTTAACCTGTTCGCCATTCAATTTCCTATCTAATGGTGTAATTTGTTTCGAGTTATCGATGTAAATGTTCCAACATTATAAACGCTCATATCTCAGTCAAATGTTAACCAATCTTAAATATTGATATAGTTTTAGATTCGCCGTTCAATTTTCTATCTAACGGTGTAATTTTTATAAAATAAATTGACTAGTTTTTGAGTAATCGATGTAAACGTTCCAACATTATAAACGCTCATATCTCAGTCAAATGTTAACCAATCTTAAATATTGATATAGTTTTAGATTCGCCGTTCAATTTTCTATCTAACGGTGTAATTTTTATAAAATAAATTGACTAGTTTTTGAGTAATCGATGTAAACGTTCCAACATTATAAACGCTCATATCTCAGTCAAATGTTAACCAATCTTCAATATTGATATAGTTTTAGATTCGCCGTTCAATTTTCTATCTAACGGTGTAATTTTGTATGTAACGATGTCTAAAAAAAAAAAAAAAAAAAAAGGTCAGCCAACCAAACCGAACCAAACTTAACCTGTTCGCCATTCAATTTCCTATCTAATGGTGTAATTTGTTTCGAGTTATCGATGTTAATGTTCCAACATTATAAACGCTCATATCTCAGTCAAATGTTAACCAATCGTCGAAATTCATACATTTTTAGAATCGCCTTTCAATTGTCTATCTAACCATGTAATTTTTTTAAAATAAATCGACTAGATTTTGAGTAATCGATGTAAACGTTCCAACACTATAAACGCCCATATCTCAGTCAAATGTTAACCAATCTTCAATATTGATATAGTTTTAGATTCGCCGTTCAATTTTCTATCTAACGGTGTAATTTTGTATGTAACGATGTCAAAAAAAAAAAAAAAAAAAAAAGGTCAGCCAACCAAACCGAACCAAACTTAACCTGTTCGCCATTCAATTTCCTATCTAATGGTGTAATTTGTTTCGAGTTATCGATGTAAATGTTCCAACATTATAAACGCTCATATCTCAGTCAAATGTTAACCAATCTTAAATATTGATATAGTTTTAGATTCGCCGTTCAATTTTCTATCTAACGGTGTAATTTTTATAAAATAAATTGACTAGTTTTTGAGTAATCGATGTAAACGTTCCAACATTATAAACGCTCATATCTCAGTCAAATGTTAACCAATCTTAAATATTGATATAGTTTTAGATTCGCCGTTCAATTTTCTATCTAACGGTGTAATTTTGTATGTAACGATGTCTAAAAAAAAAAAAAAAAAAAAGGTCAGCCAACCAAACCGAACCAAACTTAACCTGTTCGCCATTCAATTTCCTATCTAATGGTGTAATTTGTTTCGAGTTATCGATGTAAATGTTCCAACATTATAAACGCTCATATCTCAGTCAAATGTTAACCAATCTTAAATATTGATATAGTTTTAGATTCGCCGTTCAATTTTCTATCTAACGGTGTAATTTTTATAAAATAAATTGACTAGTTTTTGAGTAATCGATGTAAACGTTCCAACATTATAAACGCTCATATCTCAGTCAAATGTTAACCAATCTTAAATATTGATATAGTTTTAGATTCGCCGTTCAATTTTCTATCTAACGGTGTAATTTTTATAAAATAAATTGACTAGTTTTTGAGTAATCGATGTAAACGTTCCAACATTATAAACGCTCATATCTCAGTCAAATGTTAACCAATCTTAAATATTGATATAGTTTTAGATTCGCCGTTCAATTTTCTATCTAACGGTGTAATTTTTATAAAAATAAATTGACTAGTTTTTGAGTAATCGATGTAAACGTTCCAACATTATAAACGCTCATATCTCAGTCAAATGTTAACCAATCTTAAATATTGATATAGTTTTAGATTCGCCGTTCAATTTTCTATCTAACGGTGTAATTTTTATAAAATAAATCGACTAGTTTTTGAGAAATCGATGTAAACGTTCCAACACTATAAACGCCCATATCTCAGTCAAATGTTAACCAATCTTCAATATTGATATAGTTTTAGATTCGCCGTTCAATTTTCTATCTAACGGTGTAATTTTGTATGTAACGATGTCTAAAAAAAAAAAAAAAAAAAAGGTCAGCCAACCAAACCGAACCAAACTTAACCTGTTCGCCATTCAATTTCCTATCTAATGGTGTAATTTGTTTCGAGTTATCGATGTAAATGTTCCAACATTATAAACGCTCATATCTCAGTCAAATGTTAACCAATCTTAAATATTGATATAGTTTTAGATTCGCCGTTCAATTTTCTATCTAACGGTGTAATTTTTTATAAAATAAATTGACTAGTTTTTGAGTAATCGATGTAAACGTTCCAACATTATAAACGCTCATATCTCAGTCAAATGTTAACCAATCTTAAATATTGATATAGTTTTAGATTCGCCGTTCAATTTTCTATCTAACGGTGTAATTTTTATAAAATAAATTGACTAGTTTTTTGAGTAATCGATGTAAACGTTCCAACATTATAAACGCTCATATCTCAGTCAAATGTTAACCAATCTTCAATATTGATATAGTTTTAGATTCGCCGTTCAATTTTCTATCTAACGGTGTAATTTTGTATGTAACGATGTCTAAAAAAAAAAAAAAAAAAAAAGGTCAGCCAACCAAACCGAACCAAACTTAACCTGTTCGCCATTCAATTTCCTATCTAATGGTGTAATTTGTTTCGAGTTATCGATGTTAATGTTCCAACATTATAAACGCTCATATCTCAGTCAAATGTTAACCAATCGTCGAAATTCATACATTTTTAGAATCGCCTTTCAATTGTCTATCTAACCATGTAATTTTTTTAAAATAAATCGACTAGATTTTGAGTAATCGATGTAAACGTTCCAACACTATAAACGCCCATATCTCAGTCAAATGTTAACCAATCTTCAATATTGATATAGTTTTAGATTCGCCGTTCATTTTCTATCTAACGGTGTAATTTTGTATGTAACGATGTCTAAAAAAAAAAAAAAAAAAAAGGTCAGCCAACCAAACCGAACCAAACTTAACCTGTTCGCCATTCAATTTCCTATCTAATGGTGTAATTTGTTTCGAGTTATCGATGTAAATGTTCCAACATTATAAACGCTCATATCTCAGTCAAATGTTAACCCAATCTTAAATATTGATATAGTTTAGATTCGCCGTTCAATTTTCTATCTAACGGTGTAATTTTGTATGTAACGATGTCTAAAAAAAAAAAAAAAAAAAAGGTCAGCCAACCAAACCGAACCAAACTTAACCTGTTCGCCATTCAATTTCCTATCTAATGGTGTAATTTGTTTCGAGTTATCGATGTAAATGTTCTCCAACATTATAAACGCTCATATCTCAGTCAAATGTTAACCAATCTTAAATATTGATATAGTTTTAGATTCGCCGTTCAATTTTCTATCTAACGGTGTAATTTTGTATGTAACGATGTCTAAAAAAAAAAAAAAAAAAAAAGGTCAGCCAACCATAACCGAACCAAACTTAACCTGTTCGCCATTCAATTTCCTATCTAATGGTGTAATTTGTTTCGAGTTATCGATGTAAATGTTCCAACATTATAAACGCTCATATCTCAGTCAAATGTTAAACCAATCTTC
This sequence comes from Pieris brassicae, assembly GCF_905147105.1. Taxonomy (NCBI): domain Eukaryota; kingdom Metazoa; phylum Arthropoda; class Insecta; order Lepidoptera; family Pieridae; genus Pieris; species Pieris brassicae. The sequence goes on from NW_025576223.1 coordinate 68,234, forward strand.
AATATTGATATAGTTTTAGATTCGCCGTTCAATTTTCTATCTAACGGTGTAATTTTTATAAAATAAATTGACTAGTTTTTGAGTAATCGAT
>NW_025576224.1:0-67865 GCF_905147105.1 Pieris brassicae
TACATACAGTTATTCGTTTCATAACGATTAACTAAATCATGGGAGTTACACTCCGAGAGCATACATAGCCAGACGTAGGCACTCTCTTCTACATACAGTTATTCGTTTCACAACGATTAACTAAATCATGGGAGTTACACTCCGAGAGCATAGCCAGACGCAGGCACTCTCTTCTACACACAGTTATTCGTTTCATAACGATTAACTAAATCATGGGAGTTACACTCCGAGAGCACAGCCAGACGCAGGAACTCTCTTCTACACACAGTTATTCGTTTCACAACGATTAACTAAATCATGGGAGTTACACTCCGAGAGCATAGCCAGACGCAGGCACTCTCTTCTACACACAGTTATTCGCTTCATAACGATTAACTAAATCATGGGAGTTACACTCCGAGAGCACAGCCAGACGCAGGCACTCTCTTCTACACACAGTTATTCGTTTCACAACGATTAACTAAATCATGGGAGTTACACTCCGAGAGCATAGCCAGACGCAGGCACTCTCTTCTACATACAGTTATTCGTTTCATAACGATTAACTAAATCATGGGAGTTACACTCCGAGAGCATAGCCAGACGCAGGCACTCTCTTCAACATACAGTTATTCGTTTCATAACGATTAACTAAATCATGGGAGTTACACTCCGAGAGCATAGCCAGACGCAGGCACTCTCTTCAACATACAGTTATTCGATTCATAACGATTAACTAAATCATGGGAGTTACACTCCGAGAGCATAGCCAGACGCAGGCACTCTCTTCTACATACAGTTATTCGTTTCATAACGATTAACTAAATCATGGGAGTTACACTCCGAGAGCATACATAGCCAGACGTAGGCACTCTCTTCTACATACAGTTATTCGTTTCATAACGATTAACTAAATCATGGGAGTTACACTCCGAGAGCATAGCCAGACGCAGGCACTGTCTTCTACATACAGTTATTCGTTTCATAACGATTAACTAAATCATGGGAGTTACACTCCGAGAGCATAGCCAGACGCAGGCACTCTCTTCTACATCCAGTTATTCGTTTCATAACGATTAACTAAATCATGGGAGTTACACACCGAGAGCATAGCCAGACGCAGGCACTCTCTTCTACATACAGTTATTCGTTTCATAACGATTAACTAAATCATGGGAGTTTACACTCCGGAGAGCATAGCCAGACGCAGGCACTCTCTTCAACATACAGTTATTCGTTTCATAACGATTAACTAAATCATGGGAGTTACACTCCGAGAGCATAGCCAGACGCAGGCACTCTCTACTACACACAGTTATTCGTTTCATAACGATTAACTAAATCATGGGAGTTACACTTCGAGAGCATAGCCAGACGCAGGCACTCTCTTCTACACACAGTTATTCGTTTCATAACGATTAACTAAATCATGGGAGTTACACACCGAGAGCATAGCCAGACGCAGGCACTCTCTTCTACATACAGTTATTCGTTTCATAACGATTAACTAAATCATGGGAGTTACACTCCGAGAGCATAGCCAGACGCAGGCACTCTCTTCAACATACAGTTATTCGTTTCATAACGATTAAACTAAATCATGGGAGTTACACTCCGAGAGCATAGCCAGACGCAGGCACTCTCTTCTACATACAGTTATTCGTTTCATAACGATTAACTAAATCATGGGAGTTACACTCCGAGAGCATAGCCAGACGCAGGCACTCTCTTCTACATACAGTTATTCGTTTCATAACGATTAACTAAATCATGGGAGTTACACTCCGAGAGCATAGCCAGACGCAGGCACTCTCTTCTACATACAGTTATTCGTTTCATAACGATTAACTAAATCATGGGAGTTACACTCCGAGAGCATAGCCAGACGCAGGCACTCTCTTCTACATACAGTTATTCGTTTCATAACGATTAACTAAATCATGGGAGTTACACTCCGAGAGCATAGCCAGACGCAGGCACTCTCTTCAACATACAGTTATTCGTTTCATAACGATTAACTAAATAATGGGAGTTACACTCCGAGAGCATAGCCAGACGCAGGCACTCTCTTCTACATACAGTTATTCGTTTCATAACGATTAACTAAATCATGGGAGTTACACTCCGAGAGCATAGCCAGACGCAGGCACTCTCTTCTACATACAGTTATTCGTTTCATAACGATTAACTAAATCATGGGAGTTACACTCCGAGAGCATAGCCAGACGCAGGCACTCTCTTCTACATACAGTTATTCGTTTCATAACGATTAACTAAATCATGGGAGTTACACTCCGAGAGCATAGCCAGACGCAGGCACTCTCTTCTACATACAGTTATTCGTTTCATAACGATTAACTAAATCATGGGAGTTACACTCCGAGAGCATAGCCAGACGCAGGCACTCTCTTCTACATACAGTTATTCGTTTCATAACGATTAACTAAATCATGGGAGTTACACTCCGAGAGCATAGCCAGACGCAGGCACTCTCTTCTACATACAGTTATTCGTTTCATAACGATTAACTAAAACATGGGAGTTACACTCCGAGAGCATAGCCAGACGCAGGCACTCTCTCTACATACAGTTATTCGTTTCATAACGATTAACTAAATCATGGGAGTTACACTCCGAGAGCATAGCCAGGACGCAGGCACTCTCTTCTACATACAGTTATTCGTTTCATAACGATTACTAAAATCATGGGAGTTACACTCCGAGAGCATAGCCAGACGCAGGCACTCTCTTCAACATACAGTTATTCGTTTCATAACGATTAACTAAATCATGGGAGTTACACTCCGAGAGCATAGCCAGACGCAGGCACTCTCTTCAACATACAGTTATTCGTTTCATAACGATTAACTAAATCATGGGAGTTACACTCCGAGAGCATAGCCAGACGCAGGCACTCTCTTCTACATACAGTTATTCGTTTCATAACGATTAACTAAATCATGGAGTTACACTCCGAGAGCATAGCCAGGACGCAGGCACTCTCTTCTACATACAGTTATTCGTTTCATAACGATTAACTAAATCATGGGAGTTACACTCCGAGAGCATAGCCAGACGCAGGCACTCTCTTCAACATACAGTTATTCGTTTCATAACGATTAACTAAATAATGGGAGTTACACTCCGAGAGCATAGCCAGACGCAGGCACTCTCTTCTACATACAGTTATTCGTTTCATAACGATTAACTAAATCATGGGAGTTACACTCCGAGAGCATAGCCAGGACGCAGGCACTCTCTTCTACATACAGTTATTCGTTTCATAACGATTAACTAAATCATGGGAGTTACACTCCGAGAGCATAGCCAGACGCAGGCACTCTCTTCTACATACAGTTATTCGTTTCATAACGATTAACAAAATTATGGGAGTTACACTCCGAGAGCATACATAGCCAGACGTAGGCACTCTCTTCTACATACAGTTATTCGTTTCATAACGATTAACTAAATCATGGGAGTTACACTCCGAGAGCATACATAGCCAGACGGTAGGCACTCTCTTCTACATACGGTTATTCATTTCACAACGATTAACTAAATCATGGGAGTTACACTCCGAGAGCACAGCCAGGACGCAGGCACTCTCTTCAACATACAGTTATTCGTTTCATAACGATTAACTAAATCATGGGAGTTACACTCCGAGAGCATAGCCAGACGCAGGCACTCTCTTCAACATACAGTTATTCGTTTCATAACGATTAACAAAATCATGGGAGTTACACTCCGAGAGCATACATAGCCAGACGTAGGCACTCTCTTCTACATACAGTTATTCGTTTCATAACGATTAACTAAATCATGGGAGTTACACTCCGAGAGCATACATAGCCAGACGTAGGCACTCTCTTCTACATACAGTTATTCGTTTCATAACGATTAACTAAATCATGGGAGTTACACTCCGAGAGCATAGCCAGACGCAGGCACTCTCTTCAACATACAGTTATTCGTTTCAAAACGATTAACTAAATCATGGGAGTTACACTCCGAGAGCATAGCCAGATGCAGGCACTCTCTTCTACATACAGTTATTCGTTTCATAACGATTAACTAAATCATGGGAGTTACACTCCGAGAGCATAGCCAGACGCAGGCACTCTCTTCTACATACAGTTATTCGTTTCATAACGATTAACTAAATCATGGGAGTTACACTCCGAGAGCATAGCCAGACGCAGGCACTCTCTTCTACATACAGTTATTCGTTTCATAACGATTAACTAAATCATGGGAGTTACACTCCGAGAGCATACATAGCCAGACGTAGGCACTCTCTTCTACATACAGTTATTCGTTTCATAACGATTAACTAAATCATGGGAGTTACACTCCGAGAGCATACATAGCCAGACGTAGGCACTCTCTTCTACATACAGTTATTCGTTTCACAACGATTAACTAAATCATGGGAGTTACACTCCGAGAGCATAGCCAGACGCAGGCACTCTCTTCTACACACAGTTATTCGTTTCATAACGATTAACTAAATCATGGGAGTTACACTCCGAGAGCACAGCCAGACGCAGGAACTCTCTTCTACACACAGTTATTCGTTTCACAACGATTAACTAAATCATGGGAGTTACACTCCGAGAGCATAGCCAGACGCAGGCACTCTCTTCTACACACAGTTATTCGTTTCATAACGATTAACTAAATCATGGGAGTTACACTCCGAGAGCACAGCCAGACGCAGGCACTCTCTTCTACACACAGTTATTCGTTTCACAACGATTAACTAAATCATGGGAGTTACACTCCGAGAGCATAGCCAGACGCAGGCACTCTCTTCTACACACAGTTATTCGTTTCACAACGATTAACTAAATCATGGGAGTTACACTCCGAGAGCACAGCCAGACGCAGGAACTCTCTTCTACATACAGTTATTCGTTTCATAACGATTAACTAAATCATGGGAGTTACACTCCGAGAGCATAGCCAGACGCAGGCACTCTCTTCTACACACAGTTATTCGTTTCATAACGATTAACTAAATCATGGGAGTTACACTCCGAGAGCATAGCCAGACGCAGGCACTCTCTTCTACATACAGTTATTCGTTTCATAACGATTAACTAAATCATGGGAGTTACACTCCGAGAGCATAGCCAGACGCAGGCACTCTCTTCTACATACAGTTATTCGTTTCATAACGATTAACTAAATCATGGGAGTTACACTCCGAGAGCATAGCCAGACGCAGGCACTCTCTTCTACATACAGTTATTCGTTTCATAACGATTAACTAAATCATGGGAGTTACACTCCGAGAGCATAGCCAGACGCAGGCACTCTCTTCTACATACAGTTATTAGTTTCATAACGATTAACTAAATCATGGGAGTTACACTCCGAGAGCATAGCCAGACGCAGGCACTCTCTTCAACATACAGTTATTCGTTTCAAAACGAATAACTAAATCATGGGAGTTACACTCCGAGAGCATAGCCAGACGCAGGCACTCTCTTCTACATACAGTTATTCGTTTCATAACGATTAACTAAATCATGGGAGTTACACTCCGAGAGCATAGCCAGACGCAGGCACTCTCTTCTACATACAGTTATTCGTTTCATAACGATTAACTAAATCATGGGAGTTACACTCCGAGAGCATAGCCAGACGCAGGCACTCTCTTCTACATACAGTTATTCGTTTCATAACGATTAACTAAATCATGGGAGTTACACTCCGAGAGCATAGCCAGACGCAGGCACTCTCTTCAACATACAGTTATTCGTTTCATAACGATTAACTAAATCATGGGAGTTACACTCCGAGAGCATAGCCAGACGCAGGCACTCTCTTCAACATACAGTTATTCGTTTCATAACGATTAACTAAATCATGGGAGTTACACTCCGAGAGCATAGCCAGACGCAGGCACTCTCTTCTACATACAGTTATTCGTTTCATAACGATTAACTAAATCATGGGAGTTACACTCCGAGAGCATAGCCAGACGCAGGCACTCTCTTCTACATACAGTTATTCGTTTCATAACGATTAACTAAATCATGGGAGTTACACTCCGAGAGCATAGCCAGACGCAGGCACTCTCTTCAACATACAGTTATTCGTTTCATAACGATTAACTAAATAATGGGAGTTACACTCCGAGAGCATAGCCAGACGCAGGCACTCTCTTCTACATACAGTTATTCGTTTCATAACGATTAACTAAATCATGGGAGTTACACTCCGAGAGCATAGCCAGACGCAGGCACTCTCTTCTACATACAGTTATTCGTTTCATAACGATTAACTAAATCATGGGAGTTACACTCCGAGAGCATAGCCAGACGCAGGCACTCTCTTCTACATACAGTTATTCGTTTCATAACGATTAACAAAATTATGGGAGTTACACTCCGAGAGCATACATAGCCAGACGTAGGCACTCTCTTCTACATACAGTTATTCGTTTCATAACGATTAACTAAATCATGGGAGTTACACTCCGAGAGCATACATAGCCAGACGTAGGCACTCTCTTCTACATACGGTTATTCATTTCACAACGATTAACTAAATCATGGGAGTTACACTCCGAGAGCACAGCCAGACGCAGGCACTCTCTTCAACATACAGTTATTCGTTTCATAACGATTAACTAAATCATGGGAGTTACACTCCGAGAGCATAGCCAGACGCAGGCACTCTCTTCAACATACAGTTATTCGTTTCATAACGATTAACAAAATCATGGGAGTTACACTCCGAGAGCATACATAGCCAGACGTAGGCACTCTCTTCTACATACAGTTATTCGTTTCATAACGATTAACTAAATCATGGGAGTTACACTCCGAGAGCATACATAGCCAGACGTAGGCACTCTCTTCTACATACAGTTATTCGTTTCATAACGATTAACTAAATCATGGGAGTTACACTCCGAGAGCATAGCCAGACGCAGGCACTCTCTTCAACATACAGTTATTCGTTTCAAAACGATTAACTAAATCATGGGAGTTACACTCCGAGAGCATAGCCAGATGCAGGCACTCTCTTCTACATACAGTTATTCGTTTCATAACGATTAACTAAATCATGGGAGTTACACTCCGAGAGCATAGCCAGACGCAGGCACTCTCTTCTACATACAGTTATTCGTTTCATAACGATTAACTAAATCATGGGAGTTACACTCCGAGAGCATAGCCAGACGCAGGCACTCTCTTCTACATACAGTTATTCGTTTCATAACGATTAACTAAATCATGGGAGTTACACTCCGAGAGCATACATAGCCAGACGTAGGCACTCTCTTCTACATACAGTTATTCGTTTCACAACGATTAACTAAATCATGGGAGTTACACTCCGAGAGCATAGCCAGACGCAGGCACTCTCTTCTACATACAGTTATTAGTTTCATAACGATTAACTAAATCATGGGAGTTACACTCCGAGAGCATAGCCAGACGCAGGCACTCTCTTCAACATACAGTTATTCGTTTCAAAACGATTAACTAAATCATGGGAGTTACACTCCGAGAGCATAGCCAGACGCAGGCACTCTCTTCTACATACAGTTATTCGTTTCATAACGATTAACTAAATCATGGGAGTTACACTCCGAGAGCATACATAGCCAGACGTAGGCACTCTCTTCTACATACAGTTATTCGTTTCATAACGATTAACTAAATCATGGGAGTTACACTCCGAGAGCATAGCCAGACGCAGGCACTCTCTTCTACACACAGTTATTCGTTTCATAACGATTAACTAAATCATGGGAGTTACACTCCGAGAGCATAGCCAGACGCAGGCACTCTCTTCTACATACAGTTATTCGTTTCATAACGATTAACTAAATCATGGGAGTTACACTCCGAGAGCATAGCCAGACGCAGGCACTCTCTTCTACATACAGTTATTCGTTTCATAACGATTAACTAAATCATGGGAGTTACACTCCGAGAGCATAGCCAGACGCAGGCACTCTCTTCTACATACAGTTATTCGTTTCATAACGATTAACTAAATCATGGGAGTTACACTCCGAGAGCATAGCCAGACGCAGGCACTCTCTTCTACATACAGTTATTAGTTTCATAACGATTAACTAAATCATGGGAGTTACACTCCGAGAGCATAGCCAGACGCAGGCACTCTCTTCAACATACAGTTATTCGTTTCAAAACGATTAACTAAATCATGGGAGTTACACTCCGAGAGCATAGCCAGACGCAGGCACTCTCTTCTACATACAGTTATTCGTTTCATAACGATTAACTAAATCATGGGAGTTACACTCCGAGAGCATAGCCAGACGCAGGCACTCTCTTCTACATACAGTTATTCGTTTCATAACGATTAACTAAATCATGGGAGTTACACTCCGAGAGCATAGCCAGACGCAGGCACTCTCTTCTACATACAGTTATTCGTTTCATAACGATTAACTAAATCATGGGAGTTACACTCCGAGAGCATAGCCAGACGCAGGCACTCTCTTCTACATACAGTTATTCGTTTCATAACGATTAACTAAATCATGGGAGTTACACTCCGAGAGCATAGCCAGACGCAGGCACTCTCTTCTACATACAGTTATTCGTTTCACAACGATTAACTAAATCATGGGAGTTACACTCCGAGAGCATAGCCAGACGCAGGCACTCTCTTCTACACACAGTTATTCGTTTCATAACGATTAACTAAATCATGGGAGTTACACTCCGAGAGCACAGCCAGACGCAGGAACTCTCTTCTACACACAGTTATTCGTTTCACAACGATTAACTAAATCATGGGAGTTACACTCCGAGAGCATAGCCAGACGCAGGCACTCTCTTCTACACACAGTTATTCGTTTCATAACGATTAACTAAATCATGGGAGTTACACTCCGAGAGCACAGCCAGACGCAGGCACTCTCTTCTACACACAGTTATTCGTTTCACAACGATTAACTAAATCATGGGAGTTACACTCCGAGAGCATAGCCAGACGCAGGCACTCTCTTCTACACACAGTTATTCGTTTCACAACGATTAACTAAATCATGGGAGTTACACTCCGAGAGCACAGCCAGACGCAGGAACTCTCTTCTACATACAGTTATTCGTTTCATAACGATTAACTAAATCATGGGAGTTACACTCCGAGAGCATAGCCAGACGCAGGCACTCTCTTCTACACACAGTTATTCGTTTCATAACGATTAACTAAATCATGGGAGTTACACTCCGAGAGCATAGCCAGACGCAGGCACTCTCTTCTACATACAGTTATTCGTTTCATAACGATTAACTAAATCATGGGAGTTACACTCCGAGAGCATAGCCAGACGCAGGCACTCTCTTCTACATACAGTTATTCGTTTCATAACGATTAACTAAATCATGGGAGTTACACTCCGAGAGCATAGCCAGACGCAGGCACTCTCTTCTACATACAGTTATTCGTTTCATAACGATTAACTAAATCATGGGAGTTACACTCCGAGAGCATAGCCAGACGCAGGCACTCTCTTCTACATACAGTTATTAGTTTCATAACGATTAACTAAATCATGGGAGTTACACTCCGAGAGCATAGCCAGACGCAGGCACTCTCTTCAACATACAGTTATTCGTTTCAAAACGATTAACTAAATCATGGGAGTTACACTCCGAGAGCATAGCCAGACGCAGGCACTCTCTTCTACATACAGTTATTCGTTTCATAACGATTAACTAAATCATGGGAGTTACACTCCGAGAGCATACATAGCCAGACGCAGGCACTCTCTTCTACACACAGTTATTCGTTTCATAACGATTAACTAAATCATGGGAGTTACACTCCGAGAGCATAGCCAGACGCAGGCACTCTCTTCTACATACAGTTATTCGTTTCATAACGATTAACTAAATCATGGGAGTTACACTCCGAGAGCATAGCCAGACGCAGGCACTCTCTTCTACATACAGTTATTCGTTTCATAACGATTAACTAAATCATGGGAGTTACACTCCGAGAGCATAGCCAGACGCAGGCACTCTCTTCTACATACAGTTATTCGTTTCATAACGATTAACTAAATCATGGGAGTTACACTCCGAGAGCATAGCCAGACGCAGGCACTCTCTTCTACATACAGTTATTAGTTTCATAACGATTAACTAAATCATGGGAGTTACACTCCGAGAGCATAGCCAGACGCAGGCACTCTCTTCAACATACAGTTATTCGTTTCAAAACGATTAACTAAATCATGGGAGTTACACTCCGAGAGCATAGCCAGACGCAGGCACTCTCTTCTACATACAGTTATTCGTTTCATAACGATTAACTAAATCATGGGAGTTACACTCCGAGAGCATACATAGCCAGACGTAGGCACTCTCTTCTACATACAGTTATTCGTTTCATAACGATTAACTAAATCATGGGAGTTACACTCCGAGAGCATAGCCAGACGCAGGCACTCTCTTCAACATACAGTTATTCGTTTCATAACGATTAACTAAATCATGGGAGTTACACTCCGAGAGCATAGCCAGACGCAGGCACTCTCTTCAACATACAGTTATTCGTTTGATAACGATTAACTAAATCATGGGAGTTACACTCCGAGAGCATAGCCAGACGCAGGCACTCTCTTCAACATACAGTTATTCGTTTCATAACGATTAACTAAATCATGGGAGTTACACTCCGAGAGCATAGCCAGACGCAGGCACTCTCTTCTACACACAGTTATTCGTTTCATAACGATTAACTAAATCATGGGAGTTACACTCCGAGAGCATAGCCAGACGCAGGCACTCTCTTCTACATACAGTTATTCGTTTCATAACGATTAACTAAATCATGGGAGTTACACTCCGAGAGCATAGCCAGACGCAGGCACTCTCTTCTACATACAGTTATTCGTTTCATAACGATTAACTAAATCATGGGAGTTACACTCCGAGAGCATAGCCAGACGCAGGCACTCTCTTCTACATACAGTTATTCGTTTCATAACGATTAACTTAATCATGGGAGTTACACTCCGAGAGCATAGCCAGACGCAGGCACTCTCTTCAACATACAGTTATTCGTTTCAAAACGATTAACTAAATCATGGGAGTTACACTCCGAGAGCATAGCCAGACGCAGGCACTCTCTTCTACATACAGTTATTCGTTTCATAACGATTAACTAAATCATGGGAGTTACACTCCGAGAGCATAGCCAGACGCAGGCACTCTCTTCAACATACAGTTATTCGTTTCATAACGATTAACTAAATCATGGGAGTTACACTCCGAGAGCATAGCCAGACGCAGGCACTCTCTTCAACATACAGTTATTCGTTTGATAACGATTAACTAAATCATGGGAGTTACACTCCGAGAGCATAGCCAGACGCAGGCACTCTCTTCAACATACAGTTATTCGTTTCATAACGATTAACTAAATCATGGGAGTTACACTCCGAGAGCATAGCCAAACGCAGGCACTCTCTTCTACATACAGTTATTCGTTTCATAACGATTAACTAAATCATGGGAGTTACACTCCGAGAGCATAGCCAGACGCAGGCACTCTCTTCTACATACAGTTATTCGTTTCATAACGATTAACTAAATCATGGGAGTTACACTCCGAGAGCATAGCCAGACGCAGGCACTCTCTTCAACATACAGTTATTCGTTTCATAACGATTAACTAAATCATGGGAGTTACACTCCGAGAGCATAGCCAGACGCAGGCACTCTCTTCAACATACAGTTATTCGATTCATAACGATTAACTAAATCATGGGAGTTACACTCCGAGAGCATAGCCAGACGCAGGCACTCTCTTCTACATACAGTTATTCGTTTCATAACGATTAACTAAATCATGGGAGTTACACTCCGAGAGCATACATAGCCAGACGTAGGCACTCTCTTCTACATACAGTTATTCGTTTCATAACGATTAACTAAATAATGGGAGTTACACTCCGAGAGCATAGCCAGACGCAGGCACTCTCTTCTACATACAGTTATTCGTTTCATAACGATTAACTAAATCATGGGAGTTACACTCCGAGAGCATAGCCAGACGCAGGCACTCTCTTCTACATACAGTTATTCGTTTCATAACGATTAACTAAATCATGGGAGTTACACTCCGAGAGCATAGCCAGACGCAGGCACTCACTTCTACATACAGTTATTCGTTTCATAACGATTAACTAAATCATGGGAGTTACACTCCGAGAGCATACATAGCCAGACGTAGGCACTCTCTTCTACATACAGTTATTCGTTTCATAACGATTAACTAAATCATGGGAGTTACACTCCGAGAGCATAGCCAGACGTAGGCACTCTCTTCTACATACAGTTATTCGTTTCATAACGATTAACTAAATCATGGGAGTTACACTCCGAAAGCATACATAGCCAGACGTATGCACTCTCTTCTACATACAGTTATTCGTTTCATAACGATTAACTAAATCATGGGAGTTACACTCCGAGAGCATAGCCAGACGCAGGCACTCTCTTCTACATACAGTTATTCGTTTCATAACGATTAACTAAATAATGGGAGTTACACTCCGAGAGCATAGCCAGACGCAGGCACTCTCTTCTACATACAGTTATTCGTTTCATAACGATTAACTAAATCATGGGAGTTACACTCCGAGAGCATAGCCAGACGCAGGCACTCTCTTCTACATACAGTTATTTGTTTCATAACGATTAACTAAATCATGGGAGTTACACTCCGAGAGCATAGCCAGACGCAGGCACTCTCTTCTACATACAGTTATTCGTTTCATAACGATTAACTAAATCATGGGAGTTACACTCCGAGAGCATACATAGCCAGACGTAGGCACTCTCTTCTACATACAGTTATTCGTTTCATAACGATTAACTAAATCATGGGAGTTACACTCCGAGAGCATAGCCAGACGTAGGCACTCTCTTCTACATACAGTTATTCGTTTCATAACGATTAACTAAATCATGGGAGTTACACTCCGAGAGCATACATAGCCAGACGCAGGCACTCTCTTCTACATACAGTTATTCGTTTCATAACGATTAACTAAATCATGGGAGTTACACTCCGAGAGCATACATAGCCAGACGTAGGCACTCTCTTCTACATACAGTTATTCGTTTCATAACGATTAACTAAATAATGGGAGTTACACTCCGAGAGCATAGCCAGACGCAGGCACTCTCTTCTACATACAGTTATTCGTTTCATAACGATTAACTAAATCATGGGAGTTACACTCCGAGAGCATAGCCAGACGTAGGCACTCTCTTCTACATACAGTTATTCGTTTCATAACGATTAACTAAATCATGGGAGTTACACTCCGGAAGCATACATAGCCAGACGTAGGCACTCTCTTCTACATACAGTTATTCGTTTCATAACGATTAACTAAATCATGGGAGTTACACTCCGAGAGCATACATAGCTAGACGTAGGCACTCTCTTCTACATACAGTTATTCGTTTCATAACGATTAACTAAATCATGGGAGTTACACTCCGAGAGCATAGCCAGACGCAGGCACTCTCTTCTACATACAGTTATTCGTTTCATAACGATTAACTAAATAATGGGAGTTACACTCCGAGAGCATAGCCAGACGCAGGCACTCTCTTCTACATACAGTTATTCGTTTCATAACGATTAACTAAATCATGGGAGTTACACTCCGAGAGCATAGCCAGACGCAGGCACTCTCTTCTACATACAGTTATTTGTTTCATAACGATTAACTAAATCATGGGAGTTACACTCCGAGAGCATAGCCAGACGCAGGCACTCTCTTCTACATACAGTTATTCGTTTCATAACGATTAACTAAATCATGGGAGTTACACTCCGAGAGCATACATAGCCAGACGTAGGCACTCTCTTCTACATACAGTTATTCGTTTCATAACGATTAACTAAATCATGGGAGTTACACTCCGAGAGCATAGCCAGACGTAGGCACTCTCTTCTACATACAGTTATTCGTTTCATAACGATTAACTAAATCATGGGAGTTACACTCCGAGAGCATACATAGCCAGACGTAGGCACTCTCTTCTACATACAGTTATTCGTTTCATAACGATTAACTAAATCATGGGAGTTACACTCCGAGAGCATACATAGCTAGACGTAGGCACTCTCTTCTACATACAGTTATTCGTTTCATAACGATTAACTAAATAATGGGAGTTACACTCCGAGAGCATAGCCAGACGCAGGCACTCTCTTCAACATACAGTTATTCGTTTCATAACGATTAACTAAATCATGGGAGTTACACTCCGAGAGCATAGCCAGACGCAGGCACTCTCTTCAACATACAGTTATTCGATTCATAACGATTAACTAAATCATGGGAGTTACACTCCGAGAGCATAGCCAGACGCAGGCACTCTCTTCTACATACAGTTATTCGTTTCATAACGATTAACTAAATCATGGGAGTTACACTCCGAGAGCATACATAGCCAGACGTAGGCACTCTCTTCTACATACAGTTATTCGTTTCATAACGATTAACTAAATAATGGGAGTTACACTCCGAGAGCATAGCCAGACGCAGGCACTCTCTTCTACATACAGTTATTCGTTTCATAACGATTAACTAAATCATGGGAGTTACACTCCGAGAGCATAGCCAGACGCAGGCACTCTCTTCTACATACAGTTATTCGTTTCATAACGATTAACTAAATCATGGGAGTTACACTCCGAGAGCATAGCCAGACGCAGGCACTCACTTCTACATACAGTTATTCGTTTGATAACGATTAACTAAATCATGGGAGTTACACTCCGAGAGCATAGCCAGACGCAGGCACTCTCTTCAACATACAGTTATTCGTTTCATAACGATTAACTAAATCATGGGAGTTACACTCCGAGAGCATAGCCAAACGCAGGCACTCTCTTCTACATACAGTTATTCGTTTCATAACGATTAACTAAATCATGGGAGTTACACTCCGAGAGCATAGCCAGACGCAGGCACTCTCTTCTACATACAGTTATTCGTTTCATAACGATTAACTAAATCATGGGAGTTACACTCCGAGAGCATAGCCAGACGCAGGCACTCTCTTCAACATACAGTTATTCGTTTCATAACGATTAACTAAATCATGGGAGTTACACTCCGAGAGCATAGCCAGACGCAGGCACTCTCTTCAACATACAGTTATTCGATTCATAACGATTAACTAAATCATGGGAGTTACACTCCGAGAGCATAGCCAGACGCAGGCACTCTCTTCTACATACAGTTATTCGTTTCATAACGATTAACTAAATCATGGGAGTTACACTCCGAGAGCATACATAGCCAGACGTAGGCACTCTCTTCTACATACAGTTATTCGTTTCATAACGATTAACTAAATAATGGGAGTTACACTCCGAGAGCATAGCCAGACGCAGGCACTCTCTTCTACATACAGTTATTCGTTTCATAACGATTAACTAAATCATGGGAGTTACACTCCGAGAGCATAGCCAGACGCAGGCACTCTCTTCTACATACAGTTATTTGTTTCATAACGATTAACTAAATCATGGGAGTTACACTCCGAGAGCATAGCCAGACGCAGGCACTCACTTCTACATACAGTTATTCGTTTCATAACGATTAACTAAATCATGGGAGTTACACTCCGAGAGCATACATAGCCAGACGTAGGCACTCTCTTCTACATACAGTTATTCGTTTCATAACGATTAACTAAATCATGGGAGTTACACTCCGAGAGCATAGCCAGACGTAGGCACTCTCTTCTACATACAGTTATTCGTTTCATAACGATTAACTAAATCATGGGAGTTACACTCCGAAAGCATACATAGCCAGACGTATGCACTCTCTTCTACATACAGTTATTCGTTTCATAACGATTAACTAAATCATGGGAGTTACACTCCGAGAGCATAGCCAGACGCAGGCACTCTCTTCTACATACAGTTATTCGTTTCATAACGATTAACTAAATAATGGGAGTTACACTCCGAGAGCATAGCCAGACGCAGGCACTCTCTTCTACATACAGTTATTCGTTTCATAACGATTAACTAAATCATGGGAGTTACACTCCGAGAGCATAGCCAGACGCAGGCACTCTCTTCTACATACAGTTATTTGTTTCATAACGATTAACTAAATCATGGGAGTTACACTCCGAGAGCATAGCCAGACGCAGGCACTCTCTTCTACATACAGTTATTCGTTTCATAACGATTAACTAAATCATGGGAGTTACACTCCGAGAGCATACATAGCCAGACGTAGGCACTCTCTTCTACATACAGTTATTCGTTTCATAACGATTAACTAAATCATGGGAGTTACACTCCGAGAGCATAGCCAGACGTAGGCACTCTCTTCTACATACAGTTATTCGTTTCATAACGATTAACTAAATCATGGGAGTTACACTCCGAGAGCATACATAGCCAGACGCAGGCACTCTCTTCTACATACAGTTATTCGTTTCATAACGATTAACTAAATCATGGGAGTTACACTCCGAGAGCATACATAGCCAGACGTAGGCACTCTCTTCTACATACAGTTATTCGTTTCATAACGATTAACTAAATAATGGGAGTTACACTCCGAGAGCATAGCCAGACGCAGGCACTCTCTTCTACATACAGTTATTCGTTTCATAACGATTAACTAAATCATGGGAGTTACACTCCGAGAGCATAGCCAGACGCAGGCACTCTCTTCTACATACAGTTATTCGTTTCATAACGATTAACTAAATCATGGGAGTTACACTCCGGAAGCATACATAGCCAGACGTAGGCACTCTCTTCTACATACAGTTATTCGTTTCATAACGATTAACTAAATCATGGGAGTTACACTCCGAGAGCATACATAGCTAGACGTAGGCACTCTCTTCTACATACAGTTATTCGTTTCATAACGATTAACTAAATCATGGGAGTTACACTCCGAGAGCATAGCCAGACGCAGGCACTCTCTTCTACATACAGTTATTCGTTTCATAACGATTAACTAAATAATGGGAGTTACACTCCGAGAGCATAGCCAGACGCAGGCACTCTCTTCTACATACAGTTATTCGTTTCATAACGATTAACTAAATCATGGGAGTTACACTCCGAGAGCATAGCCAGACGCAGGCACTCTCTTCTACATACAGTTATTTGTTTCATAACGATTAACTAAATCATGGGAGTTACACTCCGAGAGCATAGCCAGACGCAGGCACTCTCTTCTACATACAGTTATTCGTTTCATAACGATTAACTAAATCATGGGAGTTACACTCCGAGAGCATACATAGCCAGACGTAGGCACTCTCTTCTACATACAGTTATTCGTTTCATAACGATTAACTAAATCATGGGAGTTACACTCCGAGAGCATAGCCAGACGTAGGCACTCTCTTCTACATACAGTTATTCGTTTCATAACGATTAACTAAATCATGGGAGTTACACTCCGAGAGCATACATAGCCAGACGTAGGCACTCTCTTCTACATACAGTTATTCGTTTCATAACGATTAACTAAATCATGGGAGTTACACTCCGAGAGCATACATAGCTAGACGTAGGCACTCTCTTCTACATACAGTTATTCGTTTCATAACGATTAACTAAATCATGGGAGTTACACTCCGAGAGCATAGCCAGACGCAGGCACTCTCTTCTACATACAGTTATTCGTTTCATAACGATTAACTAAATCATGGGAGTTACACTCCGAGAGCATAGCCAGACGCAGGCACTCTCTTCTACATACAGTTATTCGTTTCATAACGATTAACTAAATCATGGGAGTTACACTCCGAGAGCATAGCCAGACGCAGGCACTCTCTTCTACATACAGTTATTCGTTTCATAACGATTAACTAAATCATGGGAGTTACACTCCGAGAGCATAGCCAGACGCAGGCACTCTCTTCAACATACAGTTATTCGTTTCATAACGATTAACTAAATCATGGGAGTTACACTCCGAGAGCATAGCCAGACGCAGGCACTCTCTTCAACATACAGTTATTCGTTTCATAACGATTAACTAAATCATGAGAGTTACACTCCGAGAGCATAGCCAGACGCAGGCACTCTCTTCAACATACAGTTATTCGTTTCATAACGATTAACTAAATCATAGGAGTTACACTCCGAGAGCATAGCCAGACGCAGGCACTCTCTTCTACATACAGTTATTCGTTTCATAACGATTAACTAAATCATGGGAGTTACACTCCGAGAGCATAGCCAGACGCAGGCACTCTCTTCAACATACAGTTATTCGTTTCAAAACGATTAACTAAATCATGGGAGTTACACTCCGAGAGCATAGCCAGACGCAGGCACTCTCTTCTACATACAGTTATTCGTTTCATAACGATTAACTAAATCATGGGAGTTACACTCCGAGAGCATAGCCAGACGCAGGCACTCTCTTCTACATACAGTTATTCGTTTCATAACGATTAACTAAATCATGGGAGTTACACTCCGAGAGCATAGCCAGACGTAGGCACTCTCTTCTACATACAGTTATTCGTTTCATAACGATTAACTAAATCATGGGAGTTACACTCCGAGAGCATAGCCAGACGCAGGCACTCTCTTCTACATACAGTTATTCGTTTCATAACGATTAACTAAATCATGGGAGTTACACTCCGAGAGCATAGCCAGACGCAGGCACTCTCTTCAACATACAGTTATTCGTTTCATAACGATTAACTAAATCATGGGAGTTACACTCCGAGAGCATAGCCAGACGCAGGCACTCTCTTCAACATACAGTTATTCGTTTCATAACGATTAACTAAATCATGAGAGTTACACTCCGAGAGCATAGCCAGACGCAGGCACTCTCTTCAACATACAGTTATTCGTTTCATAACGATTAACTAAATCATGGGAGTTACACTCCGAGAGCATAGCCAGACGCAGGCACTCTCTTCTACATACAGTTATTCGTTTCATAACGATTAACTAAATCATGGGAGTTACACTCCGAGAGCATAGCCAGACGCAGGCACTCTCTTCAACATACAGTTATTCGTTTCAAAACGATTAACTAAATCATGGGAGTTACACTCCGAGAGCATAGCCAGACGCAGGCACTCTCTTCTACATACAGTTATTCGTTTCATAACGATTAACTAAATCATGGGAGTTACACTCCGAGAGCATAGCCAGACGCAGGCACTCTCTTCAACATACAGTTATTCGTTTCATAACGATTAACTAAATCATGGGAGTTACACTCCGAGAGCATAGCCAGACGCAGGCACTCTCTTCAACATACAGTTATTCGTTTGATAACGATTAACTAAATCATGGGAGTTACACTCCGAGAGCATAGCCAGACGCAGGCACTCTCTTCAACATACAGTTATTCGTTTCATAACGATTAACTAAATCATGGGAGTTACACTCCGAGAGCATAGCCAGACGCAGGCACTCTCTTCTACATACAGTTATTCGTTTCATAACGATTAACTAAATCATGGGAGTTACACTCCGAGAGCATAGCCAGACGCAGGCACTCTCTTCTACATACAGTTATTCGTTTCATAACGATTAACTAAATCATGGGAGTTACACTCCGAGAGCATAGCCAGACGTAGGCACTCTCTTCTACATACAGTTATTCGTTTCATAACGATTAACTAAATCATGGGAGTTACACTCCGAGAGCATACATAGCCAGACGTAGGCACTCTCTTCTACATACAGTTATTCGTTTCATAACGATTAACTAAATCATGGGAGTTACACTCCGAGAGCATACATAGCTAGACGTAGGCACTCTCTTCTACATACAGTTATTCGTTTCATAACGATTAACTAAATAATGGGAGTTACACTCCGAGAGCATAGCCAGACGCAGGCACTCTCTTCAACATACAGTTATTCGTTTCATAACGATTAACTAAATCATGGGAGTTACACTCCGAGAGCATAGCCAGACGCAGGCACTCTCTTCAACATACAGTTATTCGATTCATAACGATTAACTAAATCATGGGAGTTACACTCCGAGAGCATAGCCAGACGCAGGCACTCTCTTCTACATACAGTTATTCGTTTCATAACGATTAACTAAATCATGGGAGTTACACTCCGAGAGCATAGCCAGACGCAGGCACTCTCTTCTACATACAGTTATTCGTTTCATAACGTTTAACTAAATCATGGGAGTTACACACCGAGAGCATAGCCAGACGCAGGCACTCTCTTCTACATACAGTTATTCGTTTCATAACGATTAACTAAATCATGGGAGTTCCACTCCGAGAGCATAGCCAGACGCAGGCACTCTCTTCAACATACAGTTATTCGTTTCATAACGATTAACTAAATCATGGGAGTTACACTCCGAGAGCATAGCCAGACGTAGGCACTCTCTTCTACATACAGTTATTCGTTTCATAACGATTAACTAAATCATGGGAGTTACACTCCGAGAGCATACATAGCCAGACGTAGGCACTCTCTTCTACATACAGTTATTCGTTTCATAACGATTAACTAAATCATGGGAGTTACACTCCGAGAGCATACATAGCTAGACGTAGGCACTCTCTTCTACATACAGTTATTCGTTTCATAACGATTAACTAAATAATGGGAGTTACACTCCGAGAGCATAGCCAGACGCAGGCACTCTCTTCAACATACAGTTATTCGTTTCATAACGATTAACTAAATCATGGGAGTTACACTCCGAGAGCATAGCCAGACGCAGGCACTCTCTTCAACATACAGTTATTCGATTCATAACGATTAACTAAATCATGGGAGTTACACTCCGAGAGCATAGCCAGACGCAGGCACTCTCTTCTACATACAGTTATTCGTTTCATAACGATTAACTAAATCATGGGAGTTACACTCCGAGAGCATACATAGCCAGACGTAGGCACTCTCTTCTACATACAGTTATTCGTTTCATAACGATTAACTAAATAATGGGAGTTACACTCCGAGAGCATAGCCAGACGCAGGCACTCTCTTCTACATACAGTTATTCGTTTCATAACGATTAACTAAATCATGGGAGTTACACTCCGAGAGCATAGCCAGACGCAGGCACTCTCTTCTACATACAGTTATTCGTTTCATAACGATTAACTAAATCATGGGAGTTACACTCCGAGAGCATAGCCAGACGCAGGCACTCACTTCTACATACAGTTATTCGTTTGATAACGATTAACTAAATCATGGGAGTTACACTCCGAGAGCATAGCCAGACGCAGGCACTCTCTTCAACATACAGTTATTCGTTTCATAACGATTAACTAAATCATGGGAGTTACACTCCGAGAGCATAGCCAAACGCAGGCACTCTCTTCTACATACAGTTATTCGTTTCATAACGATTAACTAAATCATGGGAGTTACACTCCGAGAGCATAGCCAGACGCAGGCACTCTCTTCTACATACAGTTATTCGTTTCATAACGATTAACTAAATCATGGGAGTTACACTCCGAGAGCATAGCCAGACGCAGGCACTCTCTTCAACATACAGTTATTCGTTTCATAACGATTAACTAAATCATGGGAGTTACACTCCGAGAGCATAGCCAGACGCAGGCACTCTCTTCAACATACAGTTATTCGATTCATAACGATTAACTAAATCATGGGAGTTACACTCCGAGAGCATAGCCAGACGCAGGCACTCTCTTCTACATACAGTTATTCGTTTCATAACGATTAACTAAATCATGGGAGTTACACTCCGAGAGCATACATAGCCAGACGTAGGCACTCTCTTCTACATACAGTTATTCGTTTCATAACGATTAACTAAATAATGGGAGTTACACTCCGAGAGCATAGCCAGACGCAGGCACTCTCTTCTACATACAGTTATTCGTTTCATAACGATTAACTAAATCATGGGAGTTACACTCCGAGAGCATAGCCAGACGCAGGCACTCTCTTCTACATACAGTTATTTGTTTCATAACGATTAACTAAATCATGGGAGTTACACTCCGAGAGCATAGCCAGACGCAGGCACTCACTTCTACATACAGTTATTCGTTTCATAACGATTAACTAAATCATGGGAGTTACACTCCGAGAGCATACATAGCCAGACGTAGGCACTCTCTTCTACATACAGTTATTCGTTTCATAACGATTAACTAAATCATGGGAGTTACACTCCGAGAGCATAGCCAGACGTAGGCACTCTCTTCTACATACAGTTATTCGTTTCATAACGATTAACTAAATCATGGGAGTAACACTCCGAAAGCATACATAGCCAGACGTATGCACTCTCTTCTACATACAGTTATTCGTTTCATAACGATTAACTAAATCATGGGAGTTACACTCCGAGAGCATAGCCAGACGCAGGCACTCTCTTCTACATACAGTTATTCGTTTCATAACGATTAACTAAATAATGGGAGTTACACTCCGAGAGCATAGCCAGACGCAGGCACTCTCTTCTACATACAGTTATTCGTTTCATAACGATTAACTAAATCATGGGAGTTACACTCCGAGAGCATAGCCAGACGCAGGCACTCTCTTCTACATACAGTTATTTGTTTCATAACGATTAACTAAATCATGGGAGTTACACTCCGAGAGCATAGCCAGACGCAGGCACTCTCTTCTACATACAGTTATTCGTTTCATAACGATTAACTAAATCATGGGAGTTACACTCCGAGAGCATACATAGCCAGACGTAGGCACTCTCTTCTACATACAGTTATTCGTTTCATAACGATTAACTAAATCATGGGAGTTACACTCCGAGAGCATAGCCAGACGTAGGCACTCTCTTCTACATACAGTTATTCGTTTCATAACGATTAACTAAATCATGGGAGTTACACTCCGAGAGCATACATAGCCAGACGCAGGCACTCTCTTCTACATACAGTTATTCGTTTCATAACGATTAACTAAATCATGGGAGTTACACTCCGAGAGCATACATAGCCAGACGTAGGCACTCTCTTCTACATACAGTTATTCGTTTCATAACGATTAACTAAATAATGGGAGTTACACTCCGAGAGCATAGCCAGACGCAGGCACTCTCTTCTACATACAGTTATTCGTTTCATAACGATTAACTAAATCATGGGAGTTACACTCCGAGAGCATAGCCAGACGTAGGCACTCTCTTCTACATACAGTTATTCGTTTCATAACGATTAACTAAATCATGGGAGTTACACTCCGGAAGCATACATAGCCAGACGTAGGCACTCTCTTCTACATACAGTTATTCGTTTCATAACGATTAACTAAATCATGGGAGTTACACTCCGAGAGCATACATAGCTAGACGTAGGCACTCTCTTCTACATACAGTTATTCGTTTCATAACGATTAACTAAATCATGGGAGTTACACTCCGAGAGCATAGCCAGACGCAGGCACTCTCTTCTACATACAGTTATTCGTTTCATAACGATTAACTAAATAATGGGAGTTACACTCCGAGAGCATAGCCAGACGCAGGCACTCTCTTCTACATACAGTTATTCGTTTCATAACGATTAACTAAATCATGGGAGTTACACTCCGAGAGCATAGCCAGACGCAGGCACTCTCTTCTACATACAGTTATTTGTTTCATAACGATTAACTAAATCATGGGAGTTACACTCCGAGAGCATAGCCAGACGCAGGCACTCTCTTCTACATACAGTTATTCGTTTCATAACGATTAACTAAATCATGGGAGTTACACTCCGAGAGCATACATAGCCAGACGTAGGCACTCTCTTCTACATACAGTTATTCGTTTCATAACGATTAACTAAATCATGGGAGTTACACTCCGAGAGCATAGCCAGACGTAGGCACTCTCTTCTACATACAGTTATTCGTTTCATAACGATTAACTAAATCATGGGAGTTACACTCCGAGAGCATACATAGCCAGACGTAGGCACTCTCTTCTACATACAGTTATTCGTTTCATAACGATTAACTAAATCATGGGAGTTACACTCCGAGAGCATACATAGCTAGACGTAGGCACTCTCTTCTACATACAGTTATTCGTTTCATAACGATTAACTAAATCATGGGAGTTACACTCCGAGAGCATAGCCAGACGCAGGCACTCTCTTCTACATACAGTTATTCGTTTCATAACGATTAACTAAATCATGGGAGTTACACTCCGAGAGCATAGCCAGACGCAGGCACTCTCTTCTACATACAGTTATTCGTTTCATAACGATTAACTAAATCATGGGAGTTACACTCCGAGAGCATAGCCAGACGCAGGCACTCTCTTCTACATACAGTTATTCGTTTCATAACGATTAACTAAATCATGGGAGTTACACTCCGAGAGCATAGCCAGACGCAGGCACTCTCTTCAACATACAGTTATTCGTTTCATAACGATTAACTAAATCATGGGAGTTACACTCCGAGAGCATAGCCAGACGCAGGCACTCTCTTCAACATACAGTTATTCGTTTCATAACGATTAACTAAATCATGAGAGTTACACTCCGAGAGCATAGCCAGACGCAGGCACTCTCTTCAACATACAGTTATTCGTTTCATAACGATTAACTAAATCATAGGAGTTACACTCCGAGAGCATAGCCAGACGCAGGCACTCTCTTCTACATACAGTTATTCGTTTCATAACGATTAACTAAATCATGGGAGTTACACTCCGAGAGCATAGCCAGACGCAGGCACTCTCTTCAACATACAGTTATTCGTTTCAAAACGATTAACTAAATCATGGGAGTTACACTCCGAGAGCATAGCCAGACGCAGGCACTCTCTTCTACATACAGTTATTCGTTTCATAACGATTAACTAAATCATGGGAGTTACACTCCGAGAGCATAGCCAGACGCAGGCACTCTCTTCTACATACAGTTATTCGTTTCATAACGATTAACTAAATCATGGGAGTTACACTCCGAGAGCATAGCCAGACGTAGGCACTCTCTTCTACATACAGTTATTCGTTTCATAACGATTAACTAAATCATGGGAGTTACACTCCGAGAGCATAGCCAGACGCAGGCACTCTCTTCTACATACAGTTATTCGTTTCATAACGATTAACTAAATCATGGGAGTTACACTCCGAGAGCATAGCCAGACGCAGGCACTCTCTTCAACATACAGTTATTCGTTTCATAACGATTAACTAAATCATGGGAGTTACACTCCGAGAGCATAGCCAGACGCAGGCACTCTCTTCAACATACAGTTATTCGTTTCATAACGATTAACTAAATCATGAGAGTTACACTCCGAGAGCATAGCCAGACGCAGGCACTCTCTTCAACATACAGTTATTCGTTTCATAACGATTAACTAAATCATGGGAGTTACACTCCGAGAGCATAGCCAGACGCAGGCACTCTCTTCTACATACAGTTATTCGTTTCATAACGATTAACTAAATCATGGGAGTTACACTCCGAGAGCATAGCCAGACGCAGGCACTCTCTTCAACATACAGTTATTCGTTTCAAAACGATTAACTAAATCATGGGAGTTACACTCCGAGAGCATAGCCAGACGCAGGCACTCTCTTCTACATACAGTTATTCGTTTCATAACGATTAACTAAATCATGGGAGTTACACTCCGAGAGCATAGCCAGACGCAGGCACTCTCTTCAACATACAGTTATTCGTTTCATAACGATTAACTAAATCATGGGAGTTACACTCCGAGAGCATAGCCAGACGCAGGCACTCTCTTCAACATACAGTTATTCGTTTGATAACGATTAACTAAATCATGGGAGTTACACTCCGAGAGCATAGCCAGACGCAGGCACTCTCTTCAACATACAGTTATTCGTTTCATAACGATTAACTAAATCATGGGAGTTACACTCCGAGAGCATAGCCAGACGCAGGCACTCTCTTCTACATACAGTTATTCGTTTCATAACGATTAACTAAATCATGGGAGTTACACTCCGAGAGCATAGCCAGACGCAGGCACTCTCTTCTACATACAGTTATTCGTTTCATAACGATTAACTAAATCATGGGAGTTACACTCCGAGAGCATAGCCAGACGCAGGCACTCTCTTCAACATACAGTTATTCGTTTCATAACGATTAACTAAATCATGGGAGTTACACTCCGAGAGCATAGCCAGACGCAGGCACTCTCTTCAACATACAGTTATTCGATTCATAACGATTAACTAAATCATGGGAGTTACACACCGAGAGCATAGCCAGACGCAGGCACTCTCTTCTACATACAGTTATTCGTTTCATAACGATTAACTAAATCATGGGAGTTACACTCCGAGAGCATAGCCAGACGCAGGCACTCTCTTCAACATACAGTTATTCGTTTCATAACGATTAACTAAATCATGGGAGTTACACTCCGAGAGCATAGCCAGACGCAGGCACTCTCTTCAACATACAGTTATTCGTTTCATAACGATTAACTAAATCATGGGAGTTACACTCCGAGAGCATAGCCAGACGCAGGCACTCTCTTCAACATACAGTTATTCGTTTCATAACGATTAACTAAATCATGGGAGTTACACTCCGAGAGCATAGCCAGACGCAGGCACTCTCTTCTACATACAGTTATTCGTTTCATAACGTTTAACTAAATCATGGGAGTTACACACCGAGAGCATAGCCAGACGCAGGCACTCTCTTCTACATACAGTTATTCGTTTCATAACGATTAACTAAATCATGGGAGTTCCACTCCGAGAGCATAGCCAGACGCAGGCACTCTCTTCAACATACAGTTATTCGTTTCATAACGATTAACTAAATCATGGGAGTTACACTCCGAGAGCATAGCCAGACGCAGGCACTCTCTTCAACATACAGTTATTCGTTTCATAACGATTAACTAAATCATGGGAGTTACACACCGAGAGCATAGCCAGACGCAGGCACTCTCTTCTACATACAGTTATTCGTTTCATAACGATTAACTAAATCATGGGAGTTACACTCCGAGAGCATAGCCAGACGCAGGCACTCTCTTCAACATACAGTTATTCGTTTCATAACGATTAACTAAATCATGGGAGTTACACTCCGAGAGCATAGCCAGACGCAGGCACTCTCTTCAACATACAGTTATTCGTTTCATAACGATTAACTAAATCATGGGAGTTACACTCCGAGAGCATAGCCAGACGCAGGCACTCTCTTCTACATACAGTTATTCGTTTCATAACGATTAACTAAATCATGGGAGTTACACTCCGAGAGCATAGCCAGACGCAGGCACTCTCTTCTACATACAGTTATTCGTTTCATAACGATTAACTAAATCATGGGAGTTACACACCGAGAGCATAGCCAGACGCAGGCACTCTCTTCTACATACAGTTATTCGTTTCATAACGATTAACTAAATCATGGGAGTTACACTCCGAGAGCATAGCCAGACGCAGGCACTCTCTTCAACATACAGTTATTCGTTTCATAACGATTAACTAAATCATGGGAGTTACACTCCGAGAGCATAGCCAGACGCAGGCACTCTCTTCAACATACAGTTATTCGTTTCATAACGATTAACTAAATCATGGGAGTTACACTTCGAGAGCATAGCCAGACGCAGGCACTCTCTTCTACACACAGTTATTCGTTTCATAACGATTAACTAAATCATGGGAGTTACACACCGAGAGCATAGCCAGACGCAGGCACTCTCTTCTACATACAGTTATTCGTTTCATAACGATTAACTAAATCATGGGAGTTACACTCCGAGAGCATAGCCAGACGCAGGCACTCTCTTCAACATACAGTTATTCGTTTCATAACGATTAACTAAATCATGGGAGTTACACTCCGAGAGCATAGCCAGACGCAGGCACTCTCTTCAACATACAGTTATTCGTTTCATAACGATTAACTAAATCATGGGAGTTACACTCCGAGAGCATAGCCAGACGCAGGCACTCTCTTCAACATACAGTTATTCGTTTCATAACGATTAACTAAATCATGGGAGTTACACTCCGAGAGCATAGCCAGACGCAGGCACTCTCTTCTACATACAGTTATTCGTTTCATAACGATTAACTAAATCATGGGAGTTACACTCCGAGAGCATAGCCAGACGCAGGCACTCTCTTCAACATACAGTTATTCGTTTCATAACGATTAACTAAATCATGGGAGTTACACTCCGAGAGCATAGCCAGACGCAGGCACTCTCTTCAACATACAGTTATTCGTTTCATAACGATTAACTAAATAATGGGAGTTACACTCCGAGAGCATAGCCAGACGCAGGCACTCTCTTCTACATACAGTTATTCGTTTCATAACGATTAACTAAATCATGGGAGTTACACTCCGAGAGCATAGCCAGACGCAGGCATTCTCTTCTACATACAGTTATTCGTTTCATAACGATTAACTAAATCATGGGAGTTACACTCCGAGAGCATAGCCAGACGCAGGCACTCTCTTCTACATACAGTTATTCGTTTCATAACGATTAACTAAATCATGGGAGTTACACTCCGAGAGCATAGCCAGACGCAGGCACTCTCTTCTACATACAGTTATTCGTTTCATAACGATTAACTAAATCATGGGAGTTACACTCCGAGAGCATAGCCAGACGCAGGCACTCTCTTCTACATACAGTTATTCGTTTCATAACGATTAACTAAATCATGGGAGTTACACTCCGAGAGCATAGCCAGACGCAGGCACTCTTTTCTACATACAGTTATTCGTTTCATAACGATTAACTAAATCATGGGAGTTACACTCCGAGAGCATACATAGCCAGACGTAGGCACTCTCTTCTACATACAGTTATTCGTTTCATAACGATTAACTAAATCATGGGAGTTACACTCCGAGAGCATAGCCAGACGCAGGCACTCTCTTCTACATACAGTTATTCGTTTCATAACGATTAACTAAATTATGGGAGTTACACTCCGAGAGCATACCTAGCCAGACGTAGGCACTCTCTTCTACATACAGTTATTCGTTTCATAACGATTAACTAAATCATGGGAGTTACACTCCGAGAGCATAGCCAGACGCAGGCACTCTCTTCAACATACAGTTATTCGTTTCATAACGATTAACTAAATCATGGGAGTTACACTCCGAGAGCATAGCCAGACGCAGGCACTCTCTTCTACATACAGTTATTCGTTTCATAACGATTAACTAAATCATGGGAGTTACACTCCGAGAGCATACATAGCCAGACGTAGGCACTCTCTTCTACATACAGTTATTCGTTTCATAACGATTAACTAAATCATGGGAGTTACACTCCGAGAGCATACATAGCCAGACGTAGGCACTCTCTTCTACATACGGTTATTCGTTTCACAACGATTAACTAAATCATAGGAGTTACACTCCGAGAGCACAGCCAGACGCAGGCACTCTCTTCTACATACAGTTATTCGTTTCATAACGATTAACTAAATCATGGGAGTTACACTCCGAGAGCATACATAGCCAGACGTAGGCACTCTCTTCTACATACGGTTATTCGTTTCATAACGATTAACTAAATCATGGGAGTTACACTCCGAGAGCACAGCCAGACGCAGGCACTCTCTTCTACATACAGTTATTCGTTTCATAACGATTAACTAAATCATGGGAGTTACACTCCGAGAGCATAGCCAGACGCAGGCACTCTCTTCTACATACAGTTATTCGTTTCATAACGATTAACTAAATCATGGGAGTTACACTCCGAGAGTATAGCCAGACGCAGGCACTCTCTTCTACATACAGTTATTCGTTTCATAACGATTAACTAAATCATGGGAGTTACACTCCGAGAGCATAGCCAGACGCAGGCACTCTCTTCTACATACAGTTATTCGTTTCATAACGATTAACTAAATCATGGGAGTTACACTCCGAGAGCATACATAGCCAGACGTAGGCACTCTCTTCTACATACAGTTATTCGTTTCATAACGATTAACTAAATCATGGGAGTTACACTCCGAGAGCATACATAGCCAGACGTAGGCACTCTCTTCTACATACAGTTATTCGTTTCATAACGATTAACTAAATCATGGGAGTTACACTCCGAGAGCATAGCCAGACGCAGGCACTCTCTTCTACATACAGTTATTCGTTTCATAACGATTAACTAAATCATGGGAGTTACACTCCGAGAGCATAGCCAGATGCAGGCACTCTCTTCTACATACAGTTATTCGTTTCATAACGATTAACTAAATCATGGGAGTTACACTCCGAGAGCAAAACCAGACGTAGGCCCTCTCTTCTACATACAGTTATTCGTTTCATAACGATTAACTAAATCATGGGAGTTACACTCCGAGAGCATACATAGCCAGACGTAGGCACTCTCTTCTACATACAGTTATTCGTTTCACAACGATTAACTAAATCATGGGAGTTACACTCCGAGAGCACAGCCAGACGCAGGAACTCTCTTCTACATACAGTTATTCGTTTCATAACGATTAACTAAATCATGGGAGTTACACTCCGAGAGCATAGCCAGACGCAGGCACTCTCTTCT
This sequence comes from Pieris brassicae, assembly GCF_905147105.1. Classification (NCBI taxonomy): domain Eukaryota; kingdom Metazoa; phylum Arthropoda; class Insecta; order Lepidoptera; family Pieridae; genus Pieris; species Pieris brassicae. The sequence continues at coordinate 30,520 of NW_025576224.1, forward strand.
ACACACAGTTATTCGTTTCATAACGATTAACTAAATCATGGGAGTTACACTCCGAGAGCATAGCCAGACGCAGGCACTCTCTTCTACATACAGTTATTCGTTTCATAACGATTAACTAAATCATGGGAGTTACACTCCGAGAGCATAGCCAGACGCAGGCACTCTCTTCTACATACAGTTATTCGTTTCATAACGATTAACTAAATCATGGGAGTTACACTCCGAGAGCATAGCCAGACGCAGGCACTCTCTTCAACATACAGTTATTCGTTTCATAACGATTAACTAAATCATGGGAGTTACACTCCGAGAGCATAGCCAGACGCAGGCACTCTCTTCTACATACAGTTATTCGTTTCATAACGTTTAACTAAATCATGGGAGTTACACACCGAGAGCATAGCCAGACGCAGGCACTCTCTTCTACATACAGTTATTCGTTTCATAACGATTAACTAAATCATGGGAGTTCCACTCCGAGAGCATAGCCAGACGCAGGCACTCTCTTCAACATACAGTTATTCGTTTCATAACGATTAACTAAATCATGGGAGTTACACTCCGAGAGCATAGCCAGACGCAGGCACTCTCTTCAACATACAGTTATTCGTTTCATAACGATTAACTAAATCATGGGAGTTACACACCGAGAGCATAGCCAGACGCAGGCACTCTCTTCAACATACAGTTATTCGTTTCATAACGATTAACTAAATCATGGGAGTTACACTCCGAGAGCATACATAGCCAGACGTAGGCACTCTCTTCTACATACGGTTATTCGTTTCACAACGATTAACTAAATCATAGGAGTTACACTCCGAGAGCACAGCCAGACGCAGGCACTCTCTTCTACATACAGTTATTCGTTTCATAACGATTAACTAAATCATGGGAGTTACACTCCGAGAGCATACATAGCCAGACGTAGGCACTCTCTTCTACATACGGTTATTCGTTTCATAACGATTAACTAAATCATGGGAGTTACACTCCGAGAGCACAGCCAGACGCAGGCACTCTCTTCTACATACAGTTATTCGTTTCATAACGATTAACTAAATCATGGGAGTTACACTCCGAGAGCATAGCCAGACGCAGGCATTCTCTTCTACATACAGTTATTCGTTTCATAACGATTAACTAAATCATGGGAGTTACACTCCGAGAGCATAGCCAGACGCAGGCACTCTCTTCTACATACAGTTATTCGTTTCATAACGATTAACTAAATCATGGGAGTTACACTCCGAGAGCATAGCCAGACGCAGGCACTCTCTTCAACATACAGTTATTCGTTTCATAACGATTAACTAAATCATGGGAGTTACACTCCGAGAGCATAGCCAGACGCAGGCACTCTCTTCTACATACAGTTATTCGTTTCATAACGATTAACTAAATCATGGGAGTTACACTCCGAGAGCATACATAGCCAGACGTAGGCACTCTCTTCTACATACAGTTATTCGTTTCATAACGATTAACTAAATCATGGGAGTTACACTCCGAGAGCATACATAGCCAGACGTAGGCACTCTCTTCTACATACGGTTATTCGTTTCACAACGATTAACTAAATCATAGGAGTTACACTCCGAGAGCACAGCCAGACGCAGGCACTCTCTTCTACATACAGTTATTCGTTTCATAACGATTAACTAAATCATGGGAGTTACACTCCGAGAGCATACATAGCCAGACGTAGGCACTCTCTTCAACATACAGTTATTCGTTTCATAACGATTAACTAAATCATGGGAGTTACACTCCGAGAGCATAGCCAGACGCAGGCACTCTCTTCTACACACAGTTATTCGTTTCATAACGATTAACTAAATCATGGGAGTTACACTCCGAGAGCATACATAGCCAGACGTAGGCACTCTCTTCTACATACGGTTATTCGTTTCACAACGATTAACTAAATCATAGGAGTTACACTCCGAGAGCACAGCCAGACGCAGGCACTCTCTTCTACATACAGTTATTCGTTTCATAACGATTAACTAAATCATGGGAGTTACACTCCGAGAGCATAGCCAGACGCAGGCACTCTCTTCAACATACAGTTATTCGTTTCATAACGATTAACTAAATCATGGGAGTTACACTCCGAGAGCATAGCCAGACGCAGGCACTCTCTTCAACATACAGTTATTCGTTTCATAACGATTAACTAAATAATGGGAGTTACACTCCGAGAGCATAGCCAGACGCAGGCACTCTCTTCTACATACAGTTATTCGTTTCATAACGATTAACTAAATCATGGGAGTTACACTCCGAGAGCATAGCCAGACGCAGGCATTCTCTTCTACATACAGTTATTCGTTTCATAACGATTAACTAAATCATGGGAGTTACACTCCGAGAGCATAGCCAGACGCAGGCACTCTCTTCTACATACAGTTATTCGTTTCATAACGATTAACTAAATCATGGGAGTTACACTCCGAGAGCATAGCCAGACGCAGGCACTCTCTTCTACATACAGTTATTCGTTTCATAACGATTAACTAAATCATGGGAGTTACACTCCGAGAGCATAGCCAGACGCAGGCACTCTCTTCTACATACAGTTATTCGTTTCATAACGATTAACTAAATCATGGGAGTTACACTCCGAGAGCATAGCCAGACGCAGGCACTCTTTTCTACATACAGTTATTCGTTTCATAACGATTAACTAAATCATGGGAGTTACACTCCGAGAGCATACATAGCTAGACGTAGGCACTCTCTTCTACATACAGTTATTCGTTTCATAACGATTAACTAAATCATGGGAGTTACACTCCGAGAGCATAGCCAGACGCAGGCACTCTCTTCTACATACAGTTATTCGTTTCATAACGATTAACTAAATCATGGGAGTTACACTCCGAGAGCATACCTAGCCAGACGTAGGCACTCTCTTCTACATACAGTTATTCGTTTCATAACGATTAACTAAATCATGGGAGTTACACTCCGAGAGCATAGCCAGACGCAGGCACTCTCTTCAACATACAGTTATTCGTTTCATAACGATTAACTAAATCATGGGAGTTACACTCCGAGAGCATAGCCAGACGCAGGCACTCTCTTCTACATACAGTTATTCGTTTCATAACGATTAACTAAATCATGGGAGTTACACTCCGAGAGCATACATAGCCAGACGTAGGCACTCTCTTCTACATACAGTTATTCGTTTCATAACGATTAACTAAATCATGGGAGTTACACTCCGAGAGCATACATAGCCAGACGTAGGCACTCTCTTCTACATACGGTTATTCGTTTCACAACGATTAACTAAATCATAGGAGTTACACTCCGAGAGCACAGCCAGACGCAGGCACTCTCTTCTACATACAGTTATTCGTTTCATAACGATTAACTAAATCATGGGAGTTACACTCCGAGAGCATACATAGCCAGACGTAGGCACTCTCTTCTACATACGGTTATTCGTTTCATAACGATTAACTAAATCATGGGAGTTACACTCCGAGAGCACAGCCAGACGCAGGCACTCTCTTCTACATACAGTTATTCGTTTCATAACGATTAACTAAATCATGGGAGTTACACTCCGAGAGCATAGCCAGACGCAGGCACTCTCTTCTACATACAGTTATTCGTTTCATAACGATTAACTAAATCATGGGAGTTACACTCCGAGAGTATAGCCAGACGCAGGCACTCTCTTCTACATACAGTTATTCGTTTCATAACGATTAACTAAATCATGGGAGTTACACTCCGAGAGCATAGCCAGACGCAGGCACTCTCTTCTACATACAGTTATTCGTTTCATAACGATTAACTAAATCATGGGAGTTACACTCCGAGAGCATACATAGCCAGACGTAGGCACTCTCTTCTACATACGGTTATTCGTTTCACAACGATTAACTAAATCATAGGAGTTACACTCCGAGAGCACAGCCAGACGCAGGCACTCTCTTCTACATACAGTTATTCGTTTCATAACGATTAACTAAATCATGGGAGTTACACTCCGAGAGCATACATAGCCAGACGTAGGCACTCTCTTCTACATACGGTTATTCGTTTCATAACGATTAACTAAATCATGGGAGTTACACTCCGAGAGCACAGCCAGACGCAGGCACTCTCTTCTACATACAGTTATTCGTTTCATAACGATTAACTAAATCATGGGAGTTACACTCCGAGAGCATAGCCAGACGTAGGCCCTCTCTTCTACATACAGTTATTCGTTTCATAACGATTAACTAAATCATGGGAGTTACACTCCGAGAGCATACATAGCCAGACGTAGGCACTCTCTTCTACATACAGTTATTCGTTTCACAACGATTAACTAAATCATGGGAGTTACACTCCGAGAGCACAGCCAGACGCAGGAACTCTCTTCTACATACAGTTATTCGTTTCATAACGATTAACTAAATCATGGGAGTTACACTCCGAGAGCATAGCCAGACGCAGGCACTCTCTTCTACACACAGTTATTCGTTTCATAACGATTAACTAAATCATGGGAGTTACACTCCGAGAGCATAGCCAGACGCAGGCACTCTCTTCTACATACAGTTATTCGTTTCATAACGATTAACTAAATCATGGGAGTTACACTCCGAGAGCATAGCCAGACGCAGGCACTCTCTTCTACATACAGTTATTCGTTTCATAACGATTAACTAAATCATGGGAGTTACACTCCGAGAGCATAGCCAGACGCAGGCACTCTCTTCAACATACAGTTATTCGTTTCATAACGATTAACTAAATCATGGGAGTTACACTCCGAGAGCATAGCCAGACGCAGGCACTCTCTTCTACATACAGTTATTCGTTTCATAACGTTTAACTAAATCATGGGAGTTACACACCGAGAGCATAGCCAGACGCAGGCACTCTCTTCTACATACAGTTATTCGTTTCATAACGATTAACTAAATCATGGGAGTTCCACTCCGAGAGCATAGCCAGACGCAGGCACTCTCTTCAACATACAGTTATTCGTTTCATAACGATTAACTAAATCATGGGAGTTACACTCCGAGAGCATAGCCAGACGCAGGCACTCTCTTCAACATACAGTTATTCGTTTCATAACGATTAACTAAATCATGGGAGTTACACACCGAGAGCATAGCCAGACGCAGGCACTCTCTTCTACATACAGTTATTCGTTTCATAACGATTAACTAAATCATGGGAGTTACACTCCGAGAGCATAGCCAGACGCAGGCACTCTCTTCAACATACAGTTATTCGTTTCATAACGATTAACTAAATCATGGGAGTTACACTCCGAGAGCATAGCCAGACGCAGGCACTCTCTTCTACATACAGTTATTCGTTTCATAACGATTAACTAAATCATGGGAGTTACACTCCGAGAGCATAGCCAGATGCAGGCACTCTCTTCTACATACAGTTATTCGTTTCATAACGATTAACTAAATCATGGGAGTTACACTCCGAGAGCATAGCCAGACGTAGGCCCTCTCTTCTACATACAGTTATTCGTTTCATAACGATTAACTAAATCATGGGAGTTACACTCCGAGAGCATACATAGCCAGACGTAGGCACTCTCTTCTACATACAGTTATTCGTTTCACAACGATTAACTAAATCATGGGAGTTACACTCCGAGAGCACAGCCAGACGCAGGAACTCTCTTCTACATACAGTTATTCGTTTCATAACGATTAACTAAATCATGGGAGTTACACTCCGAGAGCATAGCCAGACGCAGGCACTCTCTTCTACACACAGTTATTCGTTTCATAACGATTAACTAAATCATGGGAGTTACACTCCGAGAGCATAGCCAGACGCAGGCACTCTCTTCTACATACAGTTATTCGTTTCATAACGATTAACTAAATCATGGGAGTTACACTCCGAGAGCATAGCCAGACGCAGGCACTCTCTTCTACATACAGTTATTCGTTTCATAACGATTAACTAAATCATGGGAGTTACACTCCGAGAGCATAGCCAGACGCAGGCACTCTCTTCAACATACAGTTATTCGTTTCATAACGATTAACTAAATCATGGGAGTTACACTCCGAGAGCATAGCCAGACGCAGGCACTCTCTTCTACATACAGTTATTCGTTTCATAACGTTTAACTAAATCATGGGAGTTACACACCGAGAGCATAGCCAGACGCAGGCACTCTCTTCTACATACAGTTATTCGTTTCATAACGATTAACTAAATCATGGGAGTTCCACTCCGAGAGCATAGCCAGACGCAGGCACTCTCTTCAACATACAGTTATTCGTTTCATAACGATTAACTAAATCATGGGAGTTACACTCCGAGAGCATAGCCAGACGCAGGCACTCTCTTCAACATACAGTTATTCGTTTCATAACGATTAACTAAATCATGGGAGTTACACACCGAGAGCATAGCCAGACGCAGGCACTCTCTTCTACATACAGTTATTCGTTTCATAACGATTAACTAAATCATGGGAGTTACACTCCGAGAGCATAGCCAGACGCAGGCACTCTCTTCAACATACAGTTATTCGTTTCATAACGATTAACTAAATCATGGGAGTTACACTCCGAGAGCATAGCCAGACGCAGGCACTCTCTTCAACATACAGTTATTCGTTTCATAACGATTAACTAAATCATGGGAGTTACACTCCGAGAGCATAGCCAGACGCAGGCACTCTCTTCTACATACAGTTATTCGTTTCATAACGATTAACTAAATCATGGGAGTTACACTCCGAGAGCATAGCCAGACGCAGGCACTCTCTTCTACATACAGTTATTCGTTTCATAACGATTAACTAAATCATGGGAGTTACACACCGAGAGCATAGCCAGACGCAGGCACTCTCTTCTACATACAGTTATTCGTTTCATAACGATTAACTAAATCATGGGAGTTACACTCCGAGAGCATAGCCAGACGCAGGCACTCTCTTCAACATACAGTTATTCGTTTCATAACGATTAACTAAATCATGGGAGTTACACTCCGAGAGCATAGCCAGACGCAGGCACTCTCTTCAACATACAGTTATTCGTTTCATAACGATTAACTAAATCATGGGAGTTACACTTCGAGAGCATAGCCAGACGCAGGCACTCTCTTCTACACACAGTTATTCGTTTCATAACGATTAACTAAATCATGGGAGTTACACACCGAGAGCATAGCCAGACGCAGGCACTCTCTTCTACATACAGTTATTCGTTTCATAACGATTAACTAAATCATGGGAGTTACACTCCGAGAGCATAGCCAGACGCAGGCACTCTCTTCAACATACAGTTATTCGTTTCATAACGATTAACTAAATCATGGGAGTTACACTCCGAGAGCATAGCCAGACGCAGGCACTCTCTTCAACATACAGTTATTCGTTTCATAACGATTAACTAAATCATGGGAGTTACACTCCGAGAGCATAGCCAGACGCAGGCACTCTCTTCAACATACAGTTATTCGTTTCATAACGATTAACTAAATCATGGGAGTTACACTCCGAGAGCATAGCCAGACGCAGGCACTCTCTTCTACATACAGTTATTCGTTTCATAACGATTAACTAAATCATGGGAGTTACACTCCGAGAGCATAGCCAGACGCAGGCACTCTCTTCAACATACAGTTATTCGTTTCATAACGATTAACTAAATCATGGGAGTTACACTCCGAGAGCATAGCCAGACGCAGGCACTCTCTTCAACATACAGTTATTCGTTTCATAACGATTAACTAAATAATGGGAGTTACACTCCGAGAGCATAGCCAGACGCAGGCACTCTCTTCTACATACAGTTATTCGTTTCATAACGATTAACTAAATCATGGGAGTTACACTCCGAGAGCATAGCCAGACGCAGGCATTCTCTTCTACATACAGTTATTCGTTTCATAACGATTAACTAAATCATGGGAGTTACACTCCGAGAGCATAGCCAGACGCAGGCACTCTCTTCTACATACAGTTATTCGTTTCATAACGATTAACTAAATCATGGGAGTTACACTCCGAGAGCATAGCCAGACGCAGGCACTCTCTTCTACATACAGTTATTCGTTTCATAACGATTAACTAAATCATGGGAGTTACACTCCGAGAGCATAGCCAGACGCAGGCACTCTCTTCTACATACAGTTATTCGTTTCATAACGATTAACTAAATCATGGGAGTTACACTCCGAGAGCATAGCCAGACGCAGGCACTCTTTTCTACATACAGTTATTCGTTTCATAACGATTAACTAAATCATGGGAGTTACACTCCGAGAGCATACATAGCTAGACGTAGGCACTCTCTTCTACATACAGTTATTCGTTTCATAACGATTAACTAAATCATGGGAGTTACACTCCGAGAGCATAGCCAGACGCAGGCACTCTCTTCTACATACAGTTATTCGTTTCATAACGATTAACTAAATTATGGGAGTTACACTCCGAGAGCATACCTAGCCAGACGTAGGCACTCTCTTCTACATACAGTTATTCGTTTCATAACGATTAACTAAATCATGGGAGTTACACTCCGAGAGCATAGCCAGACGCAGGCACTCTCTTCAACATACAGTTATTCGTTTCATAACGATTAACTAAATCATGGGAGTTACACTCCGAGAGCATAGCCAGACGCAGGCACTCTCTTCTACATACAGTTATTCGTTTCATAACGATTAACTAAATCATGGGAGTTACACTCCGAGAGCATACATAGCCAGACGTAGGCACTCTCTTCTACATACAGTTATTCGTTTCATAACGATTAACTAAATCATGGGAGTTACACTCCGAGAGCATACATAGCCAGACGTAGGCACTCTCTTCTACATACGGTTATTCGTTTCACAACGATTAACTAAATCATAGGAGTTACACTCCGAGAGCACAGCCAGACGCAGGCACTCTCTTCTACATACAGTTATTCGTTTCATAACGATTAACTAAATCATGGGAGTTACACTCCGAGAGCATACATAGCCAGACGTAGGCACTCTCTTCTACATACAGTTATTCGTTTCATAACGATTAACTAAATCATGGGAGTTACACTCCGAGAGCACAGCCAGACGCAGGCACTCTCTTCTACATACAGTTATTCGTTTCATAACGATTAACTAAATCATGGGAGTTACACTCCGAGAGCATAGCCAGACGCAGGCACTCTCTTCTACATACAGTTATTCGTTTCATAACGATTAACTAAATCATGGGAGTTACACTCCGAGAGTATAGCCAGACGCAGGCACTCTCTTCTACATACAGTTATTCGTTTCATAACGATTAACTAAATCATGGGAGTTACACTCCGAGAGCATAGCCAGACGCAGGCACTCTCTTCTACATACAGTTATTCGTTTCATAACGATTAACTAAATCATGGGAGTTACACTCCGAGAGCATACATAGCCAGACGTAGGCACTCTCTTCTACATACAGTTATTCGTTTCATAACGATTAACTAAATCATGGGAGTTACACTCCGAGAGCATACATAGCCAGACGTAGGCACTCTCTTCTACATACAGTTATTCGTTTCATAACGATTAACTAAATCATGGGAGTTACACTCCGAGAGCATAGCCAGACGCAGGCACTCTCTTCTACATACAGTTATTCGTTTCATAACGATTAACTAAATCATGGGAGTTACACTCCGAGAGCATAGCCAGACGCAGGCACTCTCTTCTACATACAGTTATTCGTTTCATAACGATTAACTAAATCATGGGAGTTACACTCCGAGAGCATAGCCAGACGTAGGCCCTCTCTTCTACATACAGTTATTCGTTTCATAACGATTAACTAAATCATGGGAGTTACACTCCGAGAGCATACATAGCCAGACGTAGGCACTCTCTTCTACATACAGTTATTCGTTTCATAACGATTAACTAAATCATGGGAGTTACACTCCGAGAGCACAGCCAGACGCAGGAACTCTCTTCTACATACAGTTATTCGTTTCATAACGATTAACTAAATCATGGGAGTTACACTCCGAGAGCATAGCCAGACGCAGGCACTCTCTTCTACACACAGTTATTCGTTTCATAACGATTAACTAAATCATGGGAGTTACACTCCGAGAGCATAGCCAGACGCAGGCACTCTCTTCTACATACAGTTATTCGTTTCATAACGATTAACTAAATCATGGGAGTTACACTCCGAGAGCATACATAGCCAGACGTAGGCACTCTCTTCTACATACAGTTATTCGTTTCATAACGATTAACTAAATCATGGGAGTTACACTCCGAGAGCATACATAGCCAGACGTAGGCACTCTCTTCTACATACGGTTATTCGTTTCATAACGATTAACTAAATCATGGGAGTTACACTCCGAGAGCACAGCCAGACGCAGGCACTCTCTTCTACATACAGTTATTCGTTTCATAACGATTAACTAAATCATGGGAGTTACACTCCGAGAGCATAGCCAGACGCAGGCACTCTCTTCTACACACAGTTATTCGTTTCATAACGATTAACTAAATCATGGGAGTTACACTCCGAGAGCATAGCCAGACGCAGGCACTCTCTTCTACATACAGTTATTCGTTTCATAACGATTAACTAAATCATGGGAGTTACACTCCGAGAGTATAGCCAGACGCAGGCACTCTCTTCTACATACAGTTATTCGTTTCATAACGATTAACTAAATCATGGGAGTTACACTCCGAGAGCATAGCCAGACGCAGGCACTCTCTTCTACATACAGTTATTCGTTTCATAACGATTAACTAAATCATGGGAGTTACACTCCGAGAGCATACATAGCCAGACGTAGGCACTCTCTTCTACATACAATTATTCGTTTCATAACGATTAACTAAATCATGGGAGTTACACTCCGAGAGCATACATAGCCAGACGTAGGCACTCTCTTCTACATACAGTTATTCGTTTCATAACGATTAACTAAATCATGGGAGTTACACTCCGAGAGCATAGCCAGACGCAGGCACTCTCTTCTACATACAGTTATTCGTTTCATAACGATTAACTAAATCATGGGAGTTACACTCCGAGAGCATAGCCAGATGCAGGCACTCTCTTCTACATACAGTTATTCGTTTCATAACGATTAACTAAATCATGGGAGTTACACTCCGAGAGCATAGCCAGACGCAGGCACTCTCTTCTACATACAGTTATTCGTTTCATAACGATTAACTAAATCATGGGAGTTACACTCCGAGAGCATAGCCAGACGCAGGCACTCTCTTCTACATACAGTTATTCGTTTCATAACGATTAACTAAATCATGGGAGTTACACTCCGAGAGCATAGCCAGACGCAGGCACTCTCTTCTACATACAGTTATTCGTTTCATAACGATTAACTAAATCATGGGAGTTACACTCCGAGAGCATACATAGCCAGACGTAGGCACTCTCTTCTACATACAGTTATTCGTTTCATAACGATTAACTAAATCATGGGAGTTACACTCCGAGAGCATACATAGCCAGACGTAGGCACTCTCTTCTACATACAGTTATTCGTTTCACAACGATTAACTAAATCATGGGAGTTACACTCCGAGAGCACAGCCAGACGCAGGAACTCTCTTCTACATACAGTTATTCGTTTCATAACGATTAACTAAATCATGGGAGTTACACTCCGAGAGCATAGCCAGACGCAGGCACTCTCTTCTACACACAGTTATTCGTTTCATAACGATTAACTAAATCATGGGAGTTACACTCCGAGAGCATAGCCAGACGCAGGCACTCTCTTCTACATACAGTTATTCGTTTCATAACGATTAACTAAATCATGGGAGTTACACTCCGAGAGCATAGCCAGACGCAGGCACTCTCTTCTACATACAGTTATTCGTTTCATAACGATTAACTAAATCATGGGAGTTACACTCCGAGAGCATAGCCAGACGCAGGCACTCTCTTCAACATACAGTTATTCGTTTCATAACGATTAACTAAATCATGGGAGTTACACTCCGAGAGCATAGCCAGACGCAGGCACTCTCTTCAACATACAGTTATTCGTTTCATAACGATTAACTAAATCATGGGAGTTACACTCCGAGAGCATAGCCAGACGCAGGCACTCTCTTCAACATACAGTTATTCGTTTCATAACGATTAACTAAATCATGGGAGTTACACTCCGAGAGCATAGCCAGACGCAGGCACTCTCTTCTACATACAGTTATTCGTTTCATAACGATTAACTAAATCATGGGAGTTACACTCCGAGAGCATAGCCAGACGCAGGCACTCTCTTCTACATACAGTTATTCGTTTCATAACGATTAACTAAATCATGGGAGTTACACTCCGAGAGCATAGCCAGACGCAGGCACTCTCTTCTACATACAGTTATTCGTTTCATAACGATTAACTAAATCATGGGAGTTACACTCCGAGAGCATAGCCAGACGCAGGCACTCTTTTCTACATACAGTTATTCGTTTCATAACGATTAACTAAATCATGGGAGTTACACTCCGAGAGCATACATAGCTAGACGTAGGCACTCTCTTCTACATACAGTTATTCGTTTCATAACGATTAACTAAATCATGGGAGTTACACTCCGAGAGCATAGCCAGACGCAGGCACTCTCTTCTACATACAGTTATTCGTTTCATAACGATTAACTAAATTATGGGAGTTACACTCCGAGAGCATACCTAGCCAGACGTAGGCACTCTCTTCTACATACAGTTATTCGTTTCATAACGATTAACTAAATCATGGGAGTTACACTCCGAGAGCATAGCCAGACGCAGGCACTCTCTTCAACATACAGTTATTCGTTTCATAACGATTAACTAAATCATGGGAGTTACACTCCGAGAACATAGCCAGACGCAGGCACTCTCTTCTACATACAGTTATTCGTTTCATAACGATTAACTAAATCATGGGAGTTACACTCCGAGAGCATACATAGCCAGACGTAGGCACTCTCTTCTACATACAGTTATTCGTTTCATAACGATTAACTAAATCATGGGAGTTACACTCCGAGAGCATACATAGCCAGACGTAGGCACTCTCTTCTACATACGGTTATTCGTTTCACAACGATTAACTAAATCATAGGAGTTACACTCCGAGAGCACAGCCAGACGCAGGCACTCTCTTCTACATACAGTTATTCGTTTCATAACGATTAACTAAATCATGGGAGTTACACTCCGAGAGCATACATAGCCAGACGTAGGCACTCTCTTCTACATACGGTTATTCGTTTCATAACGATTAACTAAATCATGGGAGTTACACTCCGAGAGCACAGCCAGACGCAGGCACTCTCTTCTACACACAGTTATTCGTTTCATAACGATTAACTAAATCATGGGAGTTACACTCCGAGAGCATAGCCAGACGCAGGCACTCTCTTCTACATACAGTTATTCGTTTCATAACGATTAACTAAATCATGGGAGTTACACTCCGAGAGTATAGCCAGACGCAGGCACTCTCTTCTACATACAGTTATTCGTTTCATAACGATTAACTAAATCATGGGAGTTACACTCCGAGAGCATAGCCAGACGCAGGCACTCTCTTCTACATACAGTTATTCGTTTCATAACGATTAACTAAATCATGGGAGTTACACTCCGGGAGCATACATAGCCAGACGTAGGCACTCTCTTCTACATACAGTTATTCGTTTCATAACGATTAACTAAATCATGGGAGTTACACTCCGAGAGCATACATAGCCAGACGTAGGCACTCTCTTCTACATACAGTTATTCGTTTCATAACGATTAACTAAATCATGGGAGTTACACTCCGAGAGCATAGCCAGACGCAGGCACTCTCTTCTACATACAGTTATTCGTTTCATAACGATTAACTAAATCATGGGAGTTACACTCCGAGAGCATAGCCAGACGTAGGCACTCTCTTCTACATACAGTTATTCGTTTCATAACGATTAACTAAATCATGGGAGTTACACTCCGAGAGCATAGCCAGACGTAGGCCCTCCCTTCTACATACAGTTATTCGTTTCATAACGATTAACTAAATCATGGGAGTTACACTCCGAGAGCATACATAGCCAGACGTAGGCACTCTCTTCTACATACAGTTATTCGTTTCATAACGATTAACTAAATCATGGGAGTTACACTCCGAGAGCACAGCCAGACGCAGGAACTCTCTTCTACATACAGTTATTCGTTTCATAACGATTAACTAAATCATGGGAGTTACACTCCGAGAGCATAGCCAGACGCAGGCACTCTCTTCTACACACAGTTATTCGTTTCATAACGATTAACTAAATCATGGGAGTTACACTCCGAGAGCATAGCCAGACGCAGGCACTCTCTTCTACATACAGTTATTCGTTTCATAACGATTAACTAAATCATGGGAGTTACACTCCGAGAGCATACATAGCCAGACGTAGGCACTCTCTTCTACATACAGTTATTCGTTTCATAACGATTAACTAAATCATGGGAGTTACACTCCGAGAGCATACATAGCCAGACGTAGGCACTCTCTTCTACATACGGTTATTCGTTTCATAACGATTAACTAAATCATGGGAGTTACACTCCGAGAGCACAGCCAGACGCAGGCACTCTCTTCTACATACAGTTATTCGTTTCATAACGATTAACTAAATCATGGGAGTTACACTCCGAGAGCATAGCCAGACGCAGGCACTCTCTTCTACACACAGTTATTCGTTTCATAACGATTAACTAAATCATGGGAGTTACACTCCGAGAGCATAGCCAGACGCAGGCACTCTCTTCTACATACAGTTATTCGTTTCATAACGATTAACTAAATCATGGGAGTTACACTCCGAGAGTATAGCCAGACGCAGGCACTCTCTTCTACATACAGTTATTCGTTTCATAACGATTAACTAAATCATGGGAGTTACACTCCGAGAGCATAGCCAGACGCAGGCACTCTCTTCTACATACAGTTATTCGTTTCATAACGATTAACTAAATCATGGGAGTTACACTCCGAGAGCATACATAGCCAGACGTAGGCACTCTCTTCTACATACAATTATTCGTTTCATAACGATTAACTAAATCATGGGAGTTACACTCCGAGAGCATACATAGCCAGACGTAGGCACTCTCTTCTACATACAGTTATTCGTTTCATAACGATTAACTAAATCATGGGAGTTACACTCCGAGAGCATAGCCAGACGCACGCACTCTCTTCTACATACAGTTATTCGTTTCATAACGATTAACTAAATCATGGGAGTTACACTCCGAGAGCATAGCCAGATGCAGGCACTCTCTTCTACATACAGTTATTCGTTTCATAACGATTAACTAAATCATGGGAGTTACACTCCGAGAGCATAGCCAGACGCAGGCACTCTCTTCTACATACAGTTATTCGTTTCATAACGATTAACTAAATCATGGGAGTTACACTCCGAGAGCATAGCCAGACGCAGGCACTCTCTTCTACATACAGTTATTCGTTTCATAACGATTAACTAAATCATGGGAGTTACACTCCGAGAGCATAGCCAGACGCAGGCACTCTCTTCTACATACAGTTATTCGTTTCATAACGATTAACTAAATCATGGGAGTTACACTCCGAGAGCATAGCCAGACGCAGGCACTCTCTTCAACATACAGTTATTCGTTTCATAACGATTAACTAAATCATGGGAGTTACACTCCGAGAGCATAGCCAGACGCAGGCACTCTCTTCTACATACAGTTATTCGTTTCATAACGATTAACTAAATCATGGGAGTTACACTCCGAGAGCATAGCCAGACGCAGGCACTCTCTTCTACATACAGTTATTCGTTTCATAACGATTAACTAAATCATGGGAGTTACACTCCGAGAGCATAGCTAGACGCAGGCACTCTCTTCAACATACAGTTATTCGTTTCATAACGATTAACTAAATCATGGGAGTTACACTCCGAGAGCATAGCCAGACGCAGGCAATCTCTTCTACATACAGTTATTCGTTTCATAACGATTAACTAAATCATGGGAGTTACACTCCGAGAGCATAGCCAGACGCAGGCACTCTCTTCTACATACAGTTATTCGTTTCATAACGATTAACTAAATCATGGGAGTTACACTCCGAGAGCATAGCCAGACGCAGGCACTCTCTTCAACATACAGTTATTCGTTTCATAACGATTAACTAAATCATGGGAGTTACACTCCGAGAGCATAGCCAGACGCAGGCACTCTCTTCAACATACAGTTATTCGTTTCATAACGATTAACTAAATCATGGGAGTTACACTCCGAGAGCATAGCCAGACGCAGGCACTCTCTTCAACATACAGTTATTCGTTTCATAACGATTAACTAAATCATGGGAGTTACACTCCGAGAGCATAGCCAGACGCAGGCACTCTCTTCTACATACAGTTATTCGTTTCATAACGATTAACTAAATCATGGGAGTTACACTCCGAGAGCATAGCCAGACGCAGGCACTCTCTTCTACATACAGTTATTCGTTTCATAACGATTAACTAAATCATGGGAGTTACACTCCGAGAGCATAGCCAGACGCAGGCACTCTCTTCTACATACAGTTATTCGTTTCATAACGATTAACTAAATCATGGGAGTTACACTCCGAGAGCATAGCCAGACGCAGGCACTCTTTTCTACATACAGTTATTCGTTTCATAACGATTAACTAAATCATGGGAGTTACACTCCGAGAGCATACATAGCTAGACGTAGGCACTCTCTTCTACATACAGTTATTCGTTTCATAACGATTAACTAAATGATGGGAGTTACACTCCGAGAGCATAGCCAGACGCAGGCACTCTCTTCTACATACAGTTATTCGTTTCATAACGATTAACTAAATTATGGGAGTTACACTCCGAGAGCATACCTAGCCAGACGTAGGCACTCTCTTCTACATACAGTTATTCGTTTCATAACGATTAACTAAATCATGGGAGTTACACTCCGAGAGCATAGCCAGACGCAGGCACTCTCTTCAACATACAGTTATTCGTTTCATAACGATTAACTAAATCATGGGAGTTACACTCCGAGAGCATAGCCAGACGCAGGCACTCTCTTCTACATACAGTTATTCGTTTCATAACGATTAACTAAATCATGGGAGTTACACTCCGAGAGCATACATAGCCAGACGTAGGCACTCTCTTCTACATACAGTTATTCGTTTCATAACGATTAACTAAATCATGGGAGTTACACTCCGAGAGCATACATAGCCAGACGTAGGCACTCTCTTCTACATACGGTTATTCGTTTCACAACGATTAACTAAATCATAGGAGTTACACTCCGAGAGCACAGCCAGACGCAGGCACTCTCTTCTACATACAGTTATTCGTTTCATAACGATTAACTAAATCATGGGAGTTACACTCCGAGAGCATACATAGCCAGACGTAGGCACTCTCTTCTACATACAGTTATTCGTTTCATAACGATTAACTAAATCATGGGAGTTACACTCCGAGAGCACAGCCAGACGCAGGCACTCTCTTCTACACACAGTTATTCGTTTCATAACGATTAACTAAATCATGGGAGTTACACTCCGAGAGCATAGCCAGACGCAGGCACTCTCTTCTACATACAGTTATTCGTTTCATAACGATTAACTAAATCATGGGAGTTACACTCCGAGAGTATAGCCAGACGCAGGCACTCTCTTCTACATACAGTTATTCGTTTCATAACGATTAACTAAATCATGGGAGTTACACTCCGAGAGCATAGCCAGACGCAGGCACTCTCTTCTACATACAGTTATTCGTTTCATAACGATTAACTAAATCATGGGAGTTACACTCCGGGAGCATACATAGCCAGACGTAGGCACTCTCTTCTACATACAGTTATTCGTTTCATAACGATTAACTAAATCATGGGAGTTACACTCCGAGAGCATACATAGCCAGACGTAGGCACTCTCTTCTACATACAGTTATTCGTTTCATAACGATTAACTAAATCATGGGAGTTACACTCCGAGAGCATAGCCAGACGCAGGCACTCTCTTCTACATACAGTTATTCGTTTCATAACGATTAACTAAATCATGGGAGTTACACTCCGAGAGCATAGCCAGATGCAGGCACTCTCTTCTACATACAGTTATTCGTTTCATAACGATTAACTAAATCATGGGAGTTACACTCCGAGAGCATAGCCAGACGTAGGCCCTCCCTTCTACATACAGTTATTCGTTTCATAACGATTAACTAAATCATGGGAGTTACACTCCGAGAGCATACATAGCCAGACGTAGGCACTCTCTTCTACATACAGTTATTCGTTTCATAACGATTAACTAAATCATGGGAGTTACACTCCGAGAGCACAGCCAGACGCAGGAACTCTCTTCTACATACAGTTATTCGTTTCATAACGATTAACTAAATCATGGGAGTTACACTCCGAGAGCATAGCCAGACGCAGGCACTCTCTTCTACACACAGTTATTCGTTTCATAACGATTAACTAAATCATGGGAGTTACACTCCGAGAGCATAGCCAGACGCAGGCACTCTCTTCTACATACAGTTATTCGTTTCATAACGATTAACTAAATCATGGGAGTTACACTCCGAGAGCATACATAGCCAGACGTAGGCACTCTCTTCTACATACAGTTATTCGTTTCATAACGATTAACTAAATCATGGGAGTTACACTCCGAGAGCATACATAGCCAGACGTAGGCACTCTCTTCTACATACGGTTATTCGTTTCATAACGATTAACTAAATCATGGGAGTTACACTCCGAGAGCACAGCCAGACGCAGGCACTCTCTTCTACATACAGTTATTCGTTTCATAACGATTAACTAAATCATGGGAGTTACACTCCGAGAGCATAGCCAGACGCAGGCACTCTCTTCTACACACAGTTATTCGTTTCATAACGATTAACTAAATCATGGGAGTTACACTCCGAGAGCATAGCCAGACGCAGGCACTCTCTTCTACATACAGTTATTCGTTTCATAACGATTAACTAAATCATGGGAGTTACACTCCGAGAGTATAGCCAGACGCAGGCACTCTCTTCTACATACAGTTATTCGTTTCATAACGATTAACTAAATCATGGGAGTTACACTCCGAGAGCATAGCCAGACGCAGGCACTCTCTTCTACATACAGTTATTCGTTTCATAACGATTAACTAAATCATGGGAGTTACACTCCGAGAGCATAGCCAGACGCAGGCACTCTCTTCAACATACAGTTATTCGTTTCATAACGATTAACTAAATCATGGGAGTTACACTCCGAGAGCATAGCCAGACGCAGGCACTCTCTTCTACATACAATTATTCGTTTCATAACGATTAACTAAATCATGGGAGTTACACTCCGAGAGCATACATAGCCAGACGTAGGCACTCTCTTCTACATACAGTTATTCGTTTCATAACGATTAACTAAATCATGGGAGTTACACTCCGAGAGCATAGCCAGACGCAGGCACTCTCTTCTACATACAGTTATTCGTTTCATAACGATTAACTAAATCATGGGAGTTACACTCCGAGAGCATAGCCAGATGCAGGCACTCTCTTCTACATACAGTTATTCGTTTCATAACGATTAACTAAATCATGGGAGTTACACTCCGAGAGCATAGCCAGACGCAGGCACGCTCTTCTACATACAGTTATTCGTTTCATAACGATTAACTAAATCATGGGAGTTACACTCCGAGAGCATAGCCAGACGCAGGCACTCTCTTCTACATACAGTTATTCGTTTCATAACGATTAACTAAATCATGGGAGTTACACTCCGAGAGCATAGCCAGACGCAGGCACTCTCTTCTACATACAGTTATTCGTTTCATAACGATTAACTAAATCATGGGAGTTACACTCCGAGAGCATAGCCAGACGCAGGCACTCTCTTCAACATACAGTTATTCGTTTCATAACGATTAACTAAATCATGGGAGTTACACTCCGAGAGCATAGCCAGACGCAGGCACTCTCTTCTACATACAGTTATTCGTTTCATAACGATTAACTAAATCATGGGAGTTACACTCCGAGAGCATAGCCAGACGCAGGCACTCTCTTCTACATACAGTTATTCGTTTCATAACGATTAACTAAATCATGGGAGTTACACTCCGAGAGCATAGCTAGACGCAGGCACTCTCTTCAACATACAGTTATTCGTTTCATAACGATTAACTAAATCATGGGAGTTACACTCCGAGAGCATAGCCAGACGCAGGCAATCTCTTCTACATACAGTTATTCGTTTCATAACGATTAACTAAATCATGGGAGTTACACTCCGAGAGCATAGCCAGACGCAGGCACTCTCTTCTACATACAGTTATTCGTTTCATAACGATTAACTAAATCATGGGAGTTACACTCCGAGAGCATAGCCAGACGCAGGCACTCTCTTCAACATACAGTTATTCGTTTCATAACGATTAACTAAATCATGGGAGTTACACTCCGAGAGCATAGCCAGACGCAGGCACTCTCTTCTACATACAGTTATTCGTTTCATAACGATTAACTAAATCATGGGAGTTACACTCCGAGAGCATAGCCAGACGCAGGCACTCTCTTCAACATACAGTTATTCGTTTCATAACGATTAACTAAATCATGGGAGTTACACTCCGAGAGCATAGCCAGACGCAGGCACTCTCTTCTACATACAGTTATTCGTTTCATAACGATTAACTAAATCATGGGAGTTACACTCCGAGAGCATACATAGCCAGACGTAGGCACTCTCTTCTACATACAGTTATTCGTTTCACAACGATTAACTAAATCATGGGAGTTACACTCCGAGAGCACAGCCAGACGCAGGAACTCTCTTCTACATACAGTTATTCGTTTCATAACGATTAACTAAATCATGGGAGTTACACTCCGAGAGCATAGCCAGACGCAGGCACTCTCTTCTACACACAGTTATTCGTTTCATAACGATTAACTAAATCATGGGAGTTACACTCCGAGAGCATAGCCAGACGCAGGCACTCTCTTCTACATACAGTTATTCGTTTCATAACGATTAACTAAATCATGGGAGTTACACTCCGAGAGCATACATAGCCAGACGTAGGCACTCTCTTCTACATACAGTTATTCGTTTCATAACGATTAACTAAATCATGGGAGTTACACTCCGAGAGCATACATAGCCAGACGTAGGCACTCTCTTCTACATACGGTTATTCGTTTCATAACGATTAACTAAATCATGGGAGTTACACTCCGAGAGCACAGCCAGACGCAGGCACTCTCTTCTACATACAGTTATTCGTTTCATAACGATTAACTAAATCATGGGAGTTACACTCCGAGAGCATAGCCAGACGCAGGCACTCTCTTCTACACACAGTTATTCGTTTCATAACGATTAACTAAATCATGGGAGTTACACTCCGAGAGCATAGCCAGACGCAGGCACTCTCTTCTACATACAGTTATTCGTTTCATAACGATTAACTAAATCATGGGAGTTACACTCCGAGAGTATAGCCAGACGCAGGCACTCTCTTCTACATACAGTTATTCGTTTCATAACGATTAACTAAATCATGGGAGTTACACTCCGAGAGCATAGCCAGACGCAGGCACTCTCTTCTACATACAGTTATTCGTTTCATAACGATTAACTAAATCATGGGAGTTACACTCCGAGAGCATACATAGCCAGACGTAGGCACTCTCTTCTACATACAATTATTCGTTTCATAACGATTAACTAAATCATGGGAGTTACACTCCGAGAGCATACATAGCCAGACGTAGGCACTCTCTTCTACATACAGTTATTCGTTTCATAACGATTAACTAAATCATGGGAGTTACACTCCGAGAGCATAGCCAGACGCAGGCACTCTCTTCTACATACAGTTATTCGTTTCATAACGATTAACTAAATCATGGGAGTTACACTCCGAGAGCATAGCCAGATGCAGGCACTCTCTTCTACATACAGTTATTCGTTTCATAACGATTAACTAAATCATGGGAGTTACACTCCGAGAGCATAGCCAGACGCAGGCACTCTCTTCTACATACAGTTATTCGTTTCATAACGATTAACTAAATCATGGGAGTTACACTCCGAGAGCATAGCCAGACGCAGGCACTCTCTTCTACATACAGTTATTCGTTTCATAACGATTAACTAAATCATGGGAGTTACACTCCGAGAGCATAGCCAGACGCAGGCACTCTCTTCTACATACAGTTATTCGTTTCATAACGATTAACTAAATCATGGGAGTTACACTCCGAGAGCATAGCCAGACGCAGGCACTCTCTTCAACATACAGTTATTCGTTTCATAACGATTAACTAAATCATGGGAGTTACACTCCGAGAGCATAGCCAGACGCAGGCACTCTCTTCTACATACAGTTATTCGTTTCATAACGATTAACTAAATCATGGGAGTTACACTCCGAGAGCATAGCCAGACGCAGGCACTCTCTTCTACATACAGTTATTCGTTTCATAACGATTAACTAAATCATGGGAGTTACACTCCGAGAGCATAGCTAGACGCAGGCACTCTCTTCAACATACAGTTATTCGTTTCATAACGATTAACTAAATCATGGGAGTTACACTCCGAGAGCATAGCCAGACGCAGGCAATCTCTTCTACATACAGTTATTCGTTTCATAACGATTAACTAAATCATGGGAGTTACACTCCGAGAGCATAGCCAGACGCAGGCACTCTCTTCTACATACAGTTATTCGTTTCATAACGATTAACTAAATCATGGGAGTTACACTCCGAGAGCATAGCCAGACGCAGGCACTCTCTTCAACATACAGTTATTCGTTTCATAACGATTAACTAAATCATGGGAGTTACACTCCGAGAGCATAGCCAGACGCAGGCACTCTCTTCAACATACAGTTATTCGTTTCATAACGATTAACTAAATCATGGGAGTTACACTCCGAGAGCATAGCCAGACGCAGGCACTCTCTTCAACATACAGTTATTCGTTTCATAACGATTAACTAAATCATGGGAGTTACACTCCGAGAGCATAGCCAGACGCAGGCACTCTCTTCTACATACAGTTATTCGTTTCATAACGATTAACTAAATCATGGGAGTTACACTCCGAGAGCATAGCCAGACGCAGGCACTCTCTTCTACATACAGTTATTCGTTTCATAACGATTAACTAAATCATGGGAGTTACACTCCGAGAGCATAGCCAGACGCAGGCACTCTCTTCTACATACAGTTATTCGTTTCATAACGATTAACTAAATCATGGGAGTTACACTCCGAGAGCATAGCCAGACGCAGGCACTCTTTTCTACATACAGTTATTCGTTTCATAACGATTAACTAAATCATGGGAGTTACACTCCGAGAGCATACATAGCCAGACGTAGGCACTCTCTTCTACATACAGTTATTCGTTTCATAACGATTAACTAAATCATGGGAGTTACACTCCGAGAGCATAGCCAGACGCAGGCACTCTCTTCTACATACAGTTATTCGTTTCATAACGATTAACTAAATCATGGGAGTTACACTCCGAGAGCATACCTAGCCAGACGTAGGCACTCTCTTCTACATACAGTTATTCGTTTCATAACGATTAACTAAATCATGGGAGTTACACTCCGAGAGCATAGCCAGACGCAGGCACTCTCTTCAACATACAGTTATTCGTTTCATAACGATTAACTAAATCATGGGAGTTACACTCCGAGAGCATAGCCAGACGCAGGCACTCTCTTCTACATACAGTTATTCGTTTCATAACGATTAACTAAATCATGGGAGTTACACTCCGAGAGCATACATAGCCAGACGTAGGCACTCTCTTCTACATACAGTTATTCGTTTCA
The DNA here is from genome assembly GCF_905147105.1 of Pieris brassicae. Taxonomy (NCBI): domain Eukaryota; kingdom Metazoa; phylum Arthropoda; class Insecta; order Lepidoptera; family Pieridae; genus Pieris; species Pieris brassicae. The sequence continues at coordinate 54,410 of NW_025576224.1, forward strand.
TAACGATTAACTAAATCATGGGAGTTACACTCCGAGAGCATACATAGCCAGACGTAGGCACTCTCTTCTACATACGGTTATTCGTTTCACAACGATTAACTAAATCATAGGAGTTACACTCCGAGAGCACAGCCAGACGCAGGCACTCTCTTCTACATACAGTTATTCGTTTCATAACGATTAACTAAATCATGGGAGTTACACTCCGAGAGCATACATAGCCAGACGTAGGCACTCTCTTCTACATACGGTTATTCGTTTCATAACGATTAACTAAATCATGGGAGTTACACTCCGAGAGCACAGCCAGACGCAGGCACTCTCTTCTACACACAGTTATTCGTTTCATAACGATTAACTAAATCATGGGAGTTACACTCCGAGAGCATAGCCAGACGCAGGCACTCTCTTCTACATACAGTTATTCGTTTCATAACGATTAACTAAATCATGGGAGTTACACTCCGAGAGCATAGCCAGACGCAGGCACTCTCTTCTACATACAGTTATTCGTTTCATAACGATTAACTAAATCATGGGAGTTACACTCCGAGAGCATAGCCAGACGCAGGCACTCTCTTCTACATACAGTTATTCGTTTCATAACGATTAACTAAATCATGGGAGTTACACTCCGGGAGCATACATAGCCAGACGTAGGCACTCTCTTCTACATACAGTTATTCGTTTCATAACGATTAACTAAATCATGGGAGTTACACTCCGAGAGCATACATAGCCAGACGTAGGCACTCTCTTCTACATACAGTTATTCGTTTCATAACGATTAACTAAATCATGGGAGTTACACTCCGAGAGCATAGCCAGACGCAGGCACTCTCTTCTACATACAGTTATTCGTTTCATAACGATTAACTAAATCATGGGAGTTACACTCCGAGAGCATAGCCAGACGCAGGCACTCTCTTCTACATACAGTTATTCGTTTCATAACGATTAACTAAATCATGGGAGTTACACTCCGAGAGCATAGCCAGACGTAGGCCCTCCCTTCTACATACAGTTATTCGTTTCATAACGATTAACTAAATCATGGGAGTTACACTCCGAGAGCATACATAGCCAGACGTAGGCACTCTCTTCTACATACAGTTATTCGTTTCATAACGATTAACTAAATCATGGGAGTTACACTCCGAGAGCACAGCCAGACGCAGGAACTCTCTTCTACATACAGTTATTCGTTTCATAACGATTAACTAAATCATGGGAGTTACACTCCGAGAGCATAGCCAGACGCAGGCACTCTCTTCTACACACAGTTATTCGTTTCATAACGATTAACTAAATCATGGGAGTTACACTCCGAGAGCATAGCCAGACGCAGGCACTCTCTTCTACATACAGTTATTCGTTTCATAACGATTAACTAAATCATGGGAGTTACACTCCGAGAGCATACATAGCCAGACGTAGGCACTCTCTTCTACATACAGTTATTCGTTTCATAACGATTAACTAAATCATGGGAGTTACACTCCGAGAGCATACATAGCCAGACGTAGGCACTCTCTTCTACATACGGTTATTCGTTTCATAACGATTAACTAAATCATGGGAGTTACACTCCGAGAGCACAGCCAGACGCAGGCACTCTCTTCTACATACAGTTATTCGTTTCATAACGATTAACTAAATCATGGGAGTTACACTCCGAGAGCATAGCCAGACGCAGGCACTCTCTTCTACACACAGTTATTCGTTTCATAACGATTAACTAAATCATGGGAGTTACACTCCGAGAGCATAGCCAGACGCAGGCACTCTCTTCTACATACAGTTATTCGTTTCATAACGATTAACTAAATCATGGGAGTTACACTCCGAGAGTATAGCCAGACGCAGGCACTCTCTTCTACATACAGTTATTCGTTTCATAACGATTAACTAAATCATGGGAGTTACACTCCGAGAGCATAGCCAGACGCAGGCACTCTCTTCTACATACAGTTATTCGTTTCATAACGATTAACTAAATCATGGGAGTTACACTCCGAGAGCATAGCCAGACGCAGGCACTCTCTTCAACATACAGTTATTCGTTTCATAACGATTAACTAAATCATGGGAGTTACACTCCGAGAGCATAGCCAGACGCAGGCACTCTCTTCTACATACAATTATTCGTTTCATAACGATTAACTAAATCATGGGAGTTACACTCCGAGAGCATACATAGCCAGACGTAGGCACTCTCTTCTACATACAGTTATTCGTTTCATAACGATTAACTAAATCATGGGAGTTACACTCCGAGAGCATAGCCAGACGCAGGCACTCTCTTCTACATACAGTTATTCGTTTCATAACGATTAACTAAATCATGGGAGTTACACTCCGAGAGCATAGCCAGATGCAGGCACTCTCTTCTACATACAGTTATTCGTTTCATAACGATTAACTAAATCATGGGAGTTACACTCCGAGAGCATAGCCAGACGCAGGCACTCTCTTCTACATACAGTTATTCGTTTCATAACGATTAACTAAATCATGGGAGTTACACTCCGAGAGCATAGCCAGACGCAGGCACTCTCTTCTACATACAGTTATTCGTTTCATAACGATTAACTAAATCATGGGAGTTACACTCCGAGAGCATAGCCAGACGCAGGCACTCTCTTCTACATACAGTTATTCGTTTCATAACGATTAACTAAATCATGGGAGTTACACTCCGAGAGCATAGCCAGACGCAGGCACTCTCTTCAACATACAGTTATTCGTTTCATAACGATTAACTAAATCATGGGAGTTACACTCCGAGAGCATAGCCAGACGCAGGCACTCTCTTCTACATACAGTTATTCGTTTCATAACGATTAACTAAATCATGGGAGTTACACTCCGAGAGCATAGCCAGACGCAGGCACTCTCTTCTACATACAGTTATTCGTTTCATAACGATTAACTAAATCATGGGAGTTACACTCCGAGAGCATAGCTAGACGCAGGCACTCTCTTCAACATACAGTTATTCGTTTCATAACGATTAACTAAATCATGGGAGTTACACTCCGAGAGCATAGCCAGACGCAGGCAATCTCTTCTACATACAGTTATTCGTTTCATAACGATTAACTAAATCATGGGAGTTACACTCCGAGAGCATAGCCAGACGCAGGCACTCTCTTCTACATACAGTTATTCGTTTCATAACGATTAACTAAATCATGGGAGTTACACTCCGAGAGCATAGCCAGACGCAGGCACTCTCTTCAACATACAGTTATTCGTTTCATAACGATTAACTAAATCATGGGAGTTACACTCCGAGAGCATAGCCAGACGCAGGCACTCTCTTCTACATACAGTTATTCGTTTCATAACGATTAACTAAATCATGGGAGTTACACTCCGAGAGCATAGCCAGACGCAGGCACTCTCTTCAACATACAGTTATTCGTTTCATAACGATTAACTAAATCATGGGAGTTACACTCCGAGAGCATAGCCAGACGCAGGCACTCTCTTCAACATACAGTTATTCGTTTCATAACGATTAACTAAATCATGGGAGTAACACTCCGAGAGCATAGCCAGACGCAGGCACTCTCTTCAACATACAGTTATTCGTTTCATAACGATTAACTAAATCATGGGAGTTACACTCCGAGAGTATAGCCAGACGCAGGCACTCTCTTCAACATACAGTTATTCGTTTCATAACGATTAACTAAATCATGGGAGTTACACTCCGAGAGCATAGCCAGACGCAGGCACTCTCTTCAACATACAGTTATTCGTTTCATAACGATTAACTAAATCATGGGAGTTACACTCCGAGAGCATAGCCAGACGCAGGCACTCTCTTCTACATACAGTTATTCGTTTCATAACGATTAACTAAATCATGGGAGTTACACTCCGAGAGCATAGCCAGACGCAGGCACTCTCTTCAACATAGTTATTCGTTTCATAACGATTAACTAAATCATGGGAGTTACACTCCGAGAGCATAGCCAGACGCAGGCACTCTCTTCAACATACAGTTATTCGTTTCATAACGATTAACTAAATTATGGGAGTTACACTCCGAGAGCATAGCCAGACGCAGGCACTCTCTTCAACATACAGTTATTCGTTTCATAACGATTAACTAAATCATGGGAGTTACACTCCGAGAGCATAGCCAGACGCAGGCACTCTCTTCTACATACAGTTATTCGTTTCATAACGATTAACTAAATCATGGGAGTTACACTCCGAGAGCATAGCGAGACGCAGGCACTCTCTTCTACATACAGTTATTCGTTTCATAACGATTAACTAAATCATGGGAGTTACACTCCGAGAGCATAGCCAGACGCAGGCACTCTCTTCAACATACAGTTATTCGTTTCATAACGATTAACTAAATCATGGGAGTTACACTCCGAGAGCATAGCCAGACGCAGGCACTCTCTTCAACATACAGTTATTCGTTTCATAACGATTAACTAAATCATGGGAGTTACACTCCGAGAGCATAGCCAGACGCAGGCACTCTCTTCAACATACAGTTATTCGTTTCATAACGATTAACTAAATCATGGGAGTTACACTCCGAGAGCATAGCCAGACGCAGGCACTCTCTTCTACATACAGTTATTCGTTTCATAACGATTAACTAAATCATGGGAGTTACACTCCGAGAGCATAGCCAGACGCAGGCACTCTCTTCAACATACAGTTATTCGTTTCATAACGATTAACTAAATCATGGGAGTTACACTCCGAGAGCATAGCCAGACGCAGGCACTCTCTTCAACATACAGTTATTCGTTTCATAACGATTAACTAAATCATGGGAGTTACACTCCGAGAGCATAGCCAGACGCAGGCACTCTCTTCTACATACAGTTATTCGTTTCATAACGATTAACTAAATCATGGGAGTTACACTCCGAGAGCATAGCCAGACGCAGGCACTCTCTTCAACATACAGTTATTCGTTTCATAACGATTAACTAAATCATGGGAGTTACACTCCGAGAGCATAGCCAGACGCAGGCACTCTCTTCAACATACAGTTATTCGTTTCATAACGATTAACTAAATCATGGGAGTTACACTCCGAGAGCATAGCCAGACGCAGGCACTCTCTTCAACATAGTTATTCGTTTCATAACGATTAACTAAATCATGGGAGTTACACTCCGAGAGCATAGCCAGACGCAGGCACTCTCTTCAACATACAGTTATTCGTTTCATAACGATTAACTAAATCATGGGAGTTACACTCCGAGAGCATAGCCAGACGCAGGCACTCTCTTCAACATACAGTTATTCGTTTCATAACGATTAACTAAATCATGGGAGTTACACTCCGAGAGCATAGCCAGACGCAGGCACTCTCTTCTACATACAGTTATTCGTTTCATAACGATTAACTAAATCATGGGAGTTACACTCCGAGAGCATAGCCAGACGCAGGCACTCTCTTCTACATACAGTTATTCGTTTCATAACGATTAACTAAATCATGGGAGTTACACTCCGAGAGCATAGCCAGACGCAGGCACTCTCTTCTACATACAGTTATTCGTTTCATAACGATTAACTAAATCATGGGAGTTACACTCCGAGAGCATAGCCAGACGCAGGCACTCTCTTCAACATACAGTTATTCGTTTCATAACGATTAACTAAATCATGGGAGTTACACTCCGAGAGCATAGCCAGACGCAGGCACTCTCTTCAACATACAGTTATTCGTTTCATAACGATTAACTAAATCATGGGAGTTACACTCCGAGAGCATAGCCAGACGCAGGCACTCTCTTCAACATACAGTTATTCGTTTCATAACGATTAACTAAATCATGGGAGTTACACTCCGAGAGCATAGCCAGACGCAGGCACTCTCTTCTACATACAGTTATTCGTTTCATAACGATTAACTAAATCATGGGAGTTACACTCCGAGAGCATACATAGCCAGACGCAGGCACTCTCTTCAACATACAGTTATTCGTTTCATAACGATTAACTAAATCATGGGAGTTACACTCCGAGAGCATAGCCAGACGCAGGCACTCTCTTCAACATACAGTTATTCGTTTCATAACGATTAACTAAATCATGGGAGTTACACTCCGAGAGCATAGCCAGACGCAGGCACTCTCTTCTACATACAGTTATTCGTTTCATAACGATTAACTAAATCATGGGAGTTACACTCCGAGAGCATAGCCAGACGCAGGCACTCTCTTCAACATACAGTTATTCGTTTCATAACGATTAACTAAATCATGGGAGTTACACTCCGAGAGCATAGCCAGACGCAGGCACTCTCTTCAACATACAGTTATTCGTTTCATAACGATTAACTAAATCATGGGAGTTACACTCCGAGAGCATAGCCAGACGCAGGCACTCTCTTCTACATACAGTTATTCGTTTCATAACGATTAACTAAATCATGGGAGTTACACTCCGAGAGCATAGCCAGACGCAGGCACTCTCTTCAACATACAGTTATTCGTTTCATAACGATTAACTAAATCATGGGAGTTACACTCCGAGAGCATAGCCAGACGCAGGCACTCTCTTCAACATACAGTTATTCGTTTCATAACGATTAACTAAATCATGGGAGTTACACTCCGAGAGCATAGCCAGACGCAGGCACTCTCTTCAACATACAGTTATTCGTTTCATAACGATTAACTAAATCATGGGAGTTACACTCCGAGAGCATAGCCAGACGCAGGCACTCTCTTCAACATACAGTTATTCGTTTCATAACGATTAACTAAATCATGGGAGTAACACTCCGAGAGCATAGCCAGACGCAGGCACTCTCTTCAACATACAGTTATTCGTTTCATAACGATTAACTAAATCATGGGAGTTACACTCCGAGAGTATAGCCAGACGCAGGCACTCTCTTCAACATACAGTTATTCGTTTCATAACGATTAACTAAATCATGGGAGTTACACTCCGAGAGCATAGCCAGACGCAGGCACTCTCTTCAACATACAGTTATTCGTTTCATAACGATTAACTAAATCATGGGAGTTACACTCCGAGAGCATAGCCAGACGCAGGCACTCTCTTCTACATACAGTTATTCGTTTCATAACGATTAACTAAATCATGGGAGTTACACTCCGAGAGCATAGCCAGACGCAGGCACTCTCTTCAACATAGTTATTCGTTTCATAACGATTAACTAAATCATGGGAGTTACACTCCGAGAGCATAGCCAGACGCAGGCACTCTCTTCAACATACAGTTATTCGTTTCATAACGATTAACTAAATTATGGGAGTTACACTCCGAGAGCATAGCCAGACGCAGGCACTCTCTTCAACATACAGTTATTCGTTTCATAACGATTAACTAAATCATGGGAGTTACACTCCGAGAGCATAGCCAGACGCAGGCACTCTCTTCTACATACAGTTATTCGTTTCATAACGATTAACTAAATCATGGGAGTTACACTCCGAGAGCATAGCCAGACGCAGGCACTCTCTTCTACATACAGTTATTCGTTTCATAACGATTAACTAAATCATGGGAGTTACACTCCGAGAGCATAGCCAGACGCAGGCACTCTCTTCAACATACAGTTATTCGTTTCATAACGATTAACTAAATCATGGGAGTTACACTCCGAGAGCATAGCCAGACGCAGGCACTCTCTTCAACATACAGTTATTCGTTTCATAACGATCAACTAAATCATGGGAGTTACACTCCGAGAGCATAGCCAGACGCAGGCACTCTCTTCAACATACAGTTATTCGTTTCATAACGATTAACTAAATCATGGGAGTTACACTCCGAGAGCATAGCCAGACGCAGGCACTCTCTTCTACATACAGTTATTCGTTTCATAACGATTAACTAAATCATGGGAGTTACACTCCGAGAGCATAGCCAGACGCAGGCACTCTCTTCAACATACAGTTATTCGTTTCATAACGATTAACTAAATCATGGGAGTTACACTCCGAGAGCATAGCCAGACGCAGGCACTCTCTTCAACATACAGTTATTCGTTTCATAACGATTAACTAAATCATGGGAGTTACACTCCGAGAGCATAGCCAGACGCAGGCACTCTCTTCTACATACAGTTATTCGTTTCATAACGATTAACTAAATCATGGGAGTTACACTCCGAGAGCATAGCCAGACGCAGGCACTCTCTTCAACATACAGTTATTCGTTTCATAACGATTAACTAAATCATGGGAGTTACACTCCGAGAGCATAGCCAGACGCAGGCACTCTCTTCAACATACAGTTATTCGTTTCATAACGATTAACTAAATCATGGGAGTTACACTCCGAGAGCATAGCCAGACGCAGGCACTCTCTTCAACATAGTTATTCGTTTCATAACGATTAACTAAATCATGGGAGTTACACTCCGAGAGCATAGCCAGACGCAGGCACTCTCTTCTACATACAGTTATTCGTTTCATAACGATTAACTAAATCATGGGAGTTACACTCCGAGAGCATAGCCAGACGCAGGCACTCTCTTCAACATACAGTTATTCGTTTCATAACGATTAACTAAATCATGGGAGTTACACTCCGAGAGCATAGCCAGACGCAGGCACTCTCTTCAACATACAGTTATTCGTTTCATAACGATCAACTAAATCATGGGAGTTACACTCCGAGAGCATAGCCAGACGCAGGCACTCTCTTCAACATACAGTTATTCGTTTCATAACGATTAACTAAATCATGGGAGTTACACTCCGAGAGCATAGCCAGACGCAGGCACTCTCTTCTACATACAGTTATTCGTTTCATAACGATTAACTAAATCATGGGAGTTACACTCCGAGAGCATAGCCAGACGCAGGCACTCTCTTCAACATACAGTTATTCGTTTCATAACGATTAACTAAATCATGGGAGTTACACTCCGAGAGCATAGCCAGACGCAGGCACTCTCTTCAACATACAGTTATTCGTTTCATAACGATTAACTAAATCATGGGAGTTACACTCCGAGAGCATAGCCAGACGCAGGCACTCTCTTCTACATACAGTTATTCGTTTCATAACGATTAACTAAATCATGGGAGTTACACTCCGAGAGCATAGCCAGACGCAGGCACTCTCTTCAACATACAGTTATTCGTTTCATAACGATTAACTAAATCATGGGAGTTACACTCCGAGAGCATAGCCAGACGCAGGCACTCTCTTCAACATACAGTTATTCGTTTCATAACGATTAACTAAATCATGGGAGTTACACTCCGAGAGCATAGCCAGACGCAGGCACTCTCTTCAACATAGTTATTCGTTTCATAACGATTAACTAAATCATGGGAGTTACACTCCGAGAGCATAGCCAGACGCAGGCACTCTCTTCAACATACAGTTATTCGTTTCATAACGATTAACTAAATCATGGGAGTTACACTCCGAGAGCATAGCCAGACGCAGGCACTCTCTTCAACATACAGTTATTCGTTTCATAACGATTAACTAAATCATGGGAGTTACACTCCGAGAGCATAGCCAGACGCAGGCACTCTCTTCTACATACAGTTATTCGTTTCATAACGATTAACTAAATCATGGGAGTTACACTCCGAGAGCATAGCCAGACGCAGGCACTCTCTTCTACATACAGTTATTCGTTTCATAACGATTAACTAAATCATGGGAGTTACACTCCGAGAGCATAGCCAGACGCAGGCACTCTCTTCTACATACAGTTATTCGTTTCATAACGATTAACTAAATCATGGGAGTTACACTCCGAGAGCATAGCCAGACGCAGGCACTCTCTTCAACATACAGTTATTCTTTTCATAACGATTAACTAAATCATGGGAGTTACACTCCGAGAGCATAGCCAGACGCAGGCACTCTCTTCAACATACAGTTATTCGTTTCATAACGATTAACTAAATCATGGGAGTTACACTCCGAGAGCATAGCCAGACGCAGGCACTCTCTTCAACATACAGTTATTCGTTTCATAACGATTAACTAAATCATGGGAGTTACACTCCGAGAGCATAGCCAGACGCAGGCACTCTCTTCTACATACAGTTATTCGTTTCATAACGATTAACTAAATCATGGGAGTTACACTCCGAGAGCATAGCCAGACGCAGGCACTCTCTTCAACATACAGTTATTCGTTTCATAACGATTAACTAAATCATGGGAGTTACACTCCGAGAGCATAGCCAGACGCAGGCACTCTCTTCAACATAGTTATTCGTTTCATAACGATTAACTAAATCATGGGAGTTACACTCCGAGAGCATAGCCAGACGCAGGCACTCTCTTCAACATACAGTTATTCGTTTCATAACGATTAACTAAATCATGGGAGTTACACTCCGAGAGCATAGCCAGACGCAGGCACTCTCTTCAACATACAGTTATTCGTTTCATAACGATTAACTAAATCATGGGAGTTACACTCCGAGAGCATAGCCAGACGCAGGCACTCTCTTCTACATACAGTTATTCGTTTCATAACGATTAACTAAATCATGGGAGTTACACTCCGAGAGCATAGCCAGACGCAGGCACTCTCTTCTACATACAGTTATTCGTTTCATAACGATTAACTAAATCATGGGAGTTACACTCCGAGAGCATAGCCAGACGCAGGCACTCTCTTCTACATACAGTTATTCGTTTCATAACGATTAACTAAATCATGGGAGTTACACTCCGAGAGCATAGCCAGACGCAGGCACTCTCTTCAACATACAGTTATTCTTTTCATAACGATTAACTAAATCATGGGAGTTACACTCCGAGAGCATAGCCAGACGCAGGCACTCTCTTCAACATACAGTTATTCGTTTCATAACGATTAACTAAATCATGGGAGTTACACTCCGAGAGCATAGCCAGACGCAGGCACTCTCTTCAACATACAGTTATTCGTTTCATAACGATTAACTAAATCATGGGAGTTACACTCCGAGAGCATAGCCAGACGCAGGCACTCTCTTCTACATACAGTTATTCGTTTCATAACGATTAACTAAATCATGGGAGTTACACTCCGAGAGCATAGCCAGACGCAGGCACTCTCTTCAACATACAGTTATTCGTTTCATAACGATTAACTAAATCATGGGAGTTACACTCCGAGAGCATACATAGCCAGACGCAGGCACTCTCTTCAACATACAGTTATTCGTTTCATAACGATTAACTAAATCATGGGAGTTACACTCCGAGAGCATACATAGCCAGACGCAGGCACTCTCTTCAACATACAGTTATTCGTTTCATAACGATTAACTAAATCATGGGAGTTACACTCAGAGGGCATAGCCAGACGCAGGCACTCTCTTCTACATACAGTTATTCGTTTCATAACGATTAACTAAATCATGGGAGTTACACTCCGAGAGCATAGCCAGACGCAGGCACTCTCTTCTACATACAGTTATTCGTTCATAACGATTAACTAAATCATGGGAGTTACACTCCGAGAGCATAGCCAGACGCAGGCACTCTCTTCTACATACAGTTATTCGTTTCATAACGATTAACTAAATCATGGGAGTTACACTCCGAGAGCATAGCCAGACGCTGGCACTCTCTTCAACATACAGTTATTCGTTTCATAACGATTAACTAAATCATGGGAGTTACACTCCGAGAGCATAGCCAGACGCAGGCACTCTCTTCAACATACAGTTATTCGTTTCATAACGATTAACTAAATCATGGGAGTTACACTCCGAGAGCATAGCCAGACGCAGGCACTCTCTTCAACATACAGTTATTCGTTTCATAACGATTAACTAAATCATGGGAGTTACACTCCGAGAGTATAGCCAGACGCAGGCACTCTCTTCAACATACAGTTATTCGTTTCATAACGATTAACTAAATCATGGGAGTTACACTCCGAGAGCATAGCCAGACGCAGGCACTCTCTTCAACATACAGTTATTCGTTTCATAACGATTAACTAAATCATTGGGAGTTACACTCCGAGAGCATAGCCAGACGCAGGCACTCTCTTCTACATACAGTTATTCGTTTCATAACGATTAACTAAATCATGGGAGTTACACTCCGAGAGCATAGCCAGACGCAGGCACTCTCTTCTACATACAGTTATTCGTTTCATAACGATTAACTAAATCATGGGAGTTACACTCCGAGAGCATAGCCAGACGCAGGAACTCTCTTCTACATACAGTTATTCGTTTCATAACGATTAACTAAATCATGGGAGTTACACTCCGTGAGCATAGCCAGACGCAGGCACTCTCTTCTACATACAGTTATTCGTTTCATAACGATTAACTAAATCATGGGAGTTACACTCCGAGAGCATAGCCAGACGCAGGCACTCTCTTCAACATACAGTTATTCGTTTCATAACGATTAACTAAATCATGGGAGTTACACTCCGAGAGCATAGCCAGACGCAGGCACTCTCTTCTACATACAGTTATTCGTTTCATAACGATTAACTAAATCATGGGAGTTACACTCCGAGAGCATAGCCAGACGCAGGCACTCTCTTCTACATACAGTTATTCGTTTCATAACGATTAACTAAATCATGGGAGTTACACTCCGAGAGCATAGCCAGACGCAGGCACTCTCTTCAACATACAGTTATTCGTTTCATAACGATTAACTAAATCATGGGAGTTACACTCCGAGAGCATAGCCAGACGCAGGCACTCTCTTCAACATACAGTTATTCGTTTCATAACGATTAACTAAATCATGGGAGTTACACTCCGAGAGCATAGCCAGACGCAGGCACTCTCTTCTACATACAGTTATTCGTTTCATAACGATTAACTAAATCATGGGAGTTACACTCCGAGAGCATAGCCAGACGCAGGCACTCTCTTCAACATACAGTTATTCGTTTCATAACGATTAACTAAATCATGGGAGTTACACTCCGAGAGCATAGCCAGACGCAGGCACTCTCTTCAACATACAGTTATTCGTTTCATAACGATTAACTAAATCATGGGAGTTACACTCCGAGAGCATAGCCAGACGCAGGCACTCTCTTCAACATACAGTTATTCGTTTCATAACGATTAACTAAATCATGGGAGTTACACTCCGAGAGCATAGCCAGACGCAGGCACTCTCTTCAACATACAGTTATTCGTTTCATAACGATTAACTAAATCATGGGAGTTACACTCCGAGAGCATAGCCAGACGCAGGCACTCTCTTCAACATACAGTTATTCGTTTCATAACGATTAACTAAATCATGGGAGTTACACTCCGAGAGCATAGCCAGACGCAGGCACTCTCTTCAACATACAGTTATTCGTTTCATAACGATTAACTAAATCATGGGAGTTACACTCCGAGAGCATAGCCAGACGCAGGCACTCTCTTCTACATACAGTTATTCGTTTCATAAACGATTAACTAAATCATGGGAGTTACACTCCGAGAGCATAGCCAGACGCAGGCACTCTCTTCTACATACAGTTTTT